>NC_134692.1:29836601-29919101 GCF_050947455.1 Rhinoderma darwinii
AACATGTTAACTTAATTCTGCAGGTCAATACGATTACGGCGATACCAAATATATATAGTTTTTTCTATATTTTACTACTTTTACAAGTAAAAAACTAAGTGTAAAAAATTTCATTTATTTTGTGTCGCCAAATTCTGAGAGCCATAACTTTTTTATTTTTCCGTCGATTAAGTGGTATGAGGGCTTATTTTTTGTGGGATAAGCTGTGGTTTTTAATTATACCATTTTGGGGTACATGCGACGTTTCAATCACTTTTTATTCAATTTTTTGTGGGAGATGAGGTGACAAAAAAAAAGAGATTCTGGCGTTTAATTTTTTTTTCTTTTTTTACGGCATTCACCGTGCGGGTTAATTAATGATATATTGTAATAGTTCAGACTTTTACGGATGCGCCTATACCAAAATTATGTTTATTAATTTTTTTTACTATGCTCTAGGGGGAAAATCGGAAAAAGGTTTTTTTTTTAACTTGTAATATTTTTATTTTTTTTTACATAAAAAAAACTTTATTTTGCTCCTCTGGATGGTGTAATGTCCTCTTCCCAGCCCAGCAATACAGCGTGATCATATAGTATACAGCTTTCATTCCTGACTGTGTATTCAACTGGTGATATCTCCGGTTGTGTCGTATGAAAGATTAGAATCTCCTCTTTCATATGCCACCAGAGTCACTGTTCTATGTGGTCCGCAGCCCGAGATATGGCTGTTTGAAGTGACACCCCTTCCCTCCAGCCTCAGTCTCTCACACTGTGTGAAGCAGCTTGATGCTGATAGGACAGCATCAGAGACTGTGAGGTAGCTCCACCTCAGGAGAAACGCAGATGTCTAATAAAGCCTCATTTGCATATTTACAAAAAAGCTCATAACTTTTAAAATAATAAACGTTTTGGGGCACACCACTAGCATTATCAGTGTGACAGTGCCTATTAGATTAGCTAGGAGATTGGGCATTACTAAACTAGTGACAGAGCCTTTTGAACTTTATTCTGCGGCTCAATACGATTACGGTGATACAAAATTTATATTGTTTTTTTATATTTTACTACTTTTACAAAGAAAAAAGAATTTGTTAAAAAAATTATAATTTTGTTTCACTACATTCTGAGAGCCATCACTTTTTATTTTTTTGTCGATTGAGCGGTGTGAGGGCTTTTATTTTTTGTGGGGCAAGCTGTAGTTTTTATCGGTACCATTTTTTTGTACATTCAAGTTTTTGATCACTTTCTATTCATTTTTTTTTTTTTAGAGCTAAGGCGACCAAAAAACAGCAATTTTGGCGGTTTAATTTTTTTCATGGCTTTCAACGTGTGAGGTCTCATTCACATCTGCGTTGGTGGCTCTGTTAGAGGCATCCGTTGCAGATCCGGCTGAAAATTCCAGAAACAATACCACAGCATGCTGCACTATTGTTTCTGGTAAACCATGGACACCCCGACAGAAACCAGACTAAACCCTTTAAAGTCAATGCTGTCCGTCAAACAATAGAACTGGCGCTTCCGGTATTTCTGTTGTTCTGCTCCTCTGATGGAGCAGAATAACGAAAACACTGACGAAGGTGTGAACCCAGCCCAAGACAGACCTCTCTAAATGATGGAATCTTTAAAATATCCTAATGAAGCTAATGTGTCCGGAGATACAGAATTGCCCCAAATAAAAGGAAACAATGTGTGTCCTATATGCTAACGCAGCATGGAGGAACTGCTGAGAATAATGGACCTGGTCTGGAGATTTAAACTTATCGACCTTAAATGTGCTGCCTGATTTAGATAACCCATTTTAAACACCCCAATGGGAAATGATGTGGTAATAAAAGGGGTCCCTATTCAGTATCCTTATCTATTATCCTTAAAGGAGAGTGGCTTGAAGGAATGTCTCTGACTCCGGAAGATTCGGCATGTCCATGAATTACACCAGTATTTCATAATCTTCAATTGTATATGTGTAATTCTTAAAAATGGCAGAAAATGGCAGTGTTATATTTCCCTACAGATTACAGCTGATTTCGGGTGTTCCCATCAGTGTGATGCCATATGATCAGCTTATTTTGGGGACTGGGGAGACTCTTCTAAAAATAAGAATTATCCAAAGAGGACAACCACCTTTACTGGTGGATCTATGCAGTTGTTTGAACTTTCTGTCCTTTGTGCCAGTTCATTTGTGCACAGGAGCATATTACCGAAATTGTACAAAAAGGACATGACCTCATTTACACACAGCCCATGAGATAGTATATAATTGTAGAGCCCAGTCTTATTTATAGGTGCATTTGCATTCATTTTAATCTCTGTTCTCATTCTGCCATCTGCATAGCGGATGACGGGGTAAGTACACATCATAATAATCTACTTCGTAGCAATGAGTCCAGAATTTACGACATCAAAACTTTTTGTATTATATATTGTGTTGCTGCAAGATTCTTAAGGTTTGTTGTGACATTATTGTTCATAAACATCATTAATCTTATTTTGTACAATAACGGCTCTTAACATTGGAAAGTAGTCAAGGTGTCAGCTTGGTTATAAATACTAACAAGAAATCATTTTGCAATCTGTCACCCCATGCTGTGCGCTTTCCGGTTAAATATTTCCATGGTATGCTGATTAGTGCATCTACAAGTTCACTGAATGCTCAATGAAATCAGCAATATCTATAAAAAAGTGATTATATGTCATTTTATATGAGAGAAAGTGCAGCATTATTATTGTGAGAAATGCAGAGGTGTAAACAGTTCATTTGGTGTTCCGTAAAGATATAGTAGGCTCGAGGCTGTCTGCTGGCATCTTCTATTTGTGCTGGCAGGGCAGGCTTTAGGCTAGATGGCACCATGTGCGGAATTTTCTTTTGTCGCCCTTCCTTCCCACCTGTCTGCTTATCACTCTCACTGACACTCTTTCTGCAATGTGCGGATCAGCTGTGCTGAAATGGCAGCACTCCCTTCACAGTAAGAGAGTTAAAGCATATGTACAATATGTACACTTTTGAAAAAAAAATTTGTTCTAGGTGATTCTAAACAATTTTTTATTGACTTTTATTAAAAATTATGCTTAGCTTTTCTGATACAGCTTCTATGTATCCCTTATAGATAAAATCTGTATTGTTCATTTAGAGCCGATTCCGTCAGTTCGGCTTAACTGAAGGCTCAGCTGAGAGCGGGTCCTGTGTGTCTCTAACACACAGGGTATCATAATATTGATCACATCTAAGAACAAAGTACCCGCTCTCAGCCGAGCCGTCAGTTCAGCTGAACCAATGGAATTGGCTCATAACGGGCGATTATAGCTTTTTTTTACATACATAGAGGCTGTAGAGGAAAAACAAAATTTTTTAATAAGAGTCAATTTACATTTTTTTTAGAATCACCTAAAACATTGACTATTAAAACAAATGCCTTCAAAAGTGTACGATGCATTTAAGCGCCAAGTTAAGGCTGGCTCTAGGTGCTGGTAACACATCAAATATGTATTATTAAATGTTGCCACATTATATCAACATGACATCACCTACGGATCCAGTCTGAAAGGAAGTGTGTTATCATTGGATGTACTACAGACCATGCTATGTGCATACGCCATGTCTTCTCAACCTTTTCCATGGGTTTAGCTAAAGCAGTCGCACCCGGGCCCTGGTGCATAAGGGACCCCCAGGGCCTTTCTGCCACATAAGCAGGCACCAGCATTATCAATGGCACATGGCACAATATATATGTTACATATTTTTTCATTGGGTTCCAGAATCTTTAATCTATGCTCCCTTTCCCTACAGGGGCCGCACCAGCCATAACATTGAGATGCCTGGGTCTTATCATTGGTCTAAAATCCATGCCAAATGTATCTCAAGTTATCTTTCATTCTAAACCTAGTATGTGTAGCAAATTCAAATAAGCAGAATATGAGTTAATAACATTGCTAAATCAGATTGCTGCAGGCAGTTCAGCTTATGAGCACTTCTATCCAAAGTTTTTGACCTCTCTAAAAACTGGTGAGGTCCGGCTCACAGTTTGAGAAACACTGGTGTATGCTATGTATTCACATGTCTAAAAGAAAATCTACCATTAGATAACCTAGCCGACCATTTCAGACAAAGTCTAGGAATTTTGTCCAAAATGCGTAAGCCAATATGTGCAGGTTGTCTTTCATGGACTTCAAATATTCATTAATAAACTTTCGGGCTTTATTTGTGAATAACTTTGAGGCTATTTTTTTTCCTACATGTTATATTAATAATATATTTTGTGTAACATAGAGATAAAGTGTAAGAAAACTATCAAAACACTTTTTAATATTTTGCGCTCTAATTTTAAATAAAACATAATAGTGTATATTCCAATGTATAACCATTATTTTGTTATAAAACATGTGGAATTTAGAATATTTGTATCAGGGCTACAGATAAGGTTTATGGGGTGATTTTTCATTTTTCATTATGTATATATACTATTTTGTCTTTATTTTTAGTTTTTTAGACAGTGTATCCCCTAAAAATGTTTATAAATAAAATTTTGCGGGGGTTGTAATTTTTTTTATGTGCTCTTAATTCCCCCTATAAATGTATCTTGCATATCAACCCATCTACAAAGGGAAAACAGCCCACCTAACATAAAATGTGCAGCGGATAGAGTTGGTCTGGTTCTGCTAAGACTCGACAGCTCTAACATACTGACGGCAAGTTTCCTTAACCACTTTCAGACTCTCATTAAAGCTATTGATTTCAATGGTGCTGAGTCCCACATGGTCAATGAGCCTCCATAATACCGTTTACTTTTATATAGACTATTATTTACTCTTTCAAATAAGTTGGCATAAAACAAAAATATATTGTTGGGCATTAATAATTCTAGAGGTTATATTACTATCGGAATGATGTCTTGAAACCCTTGGAGACTGTTAAGGAAGGAAATTCTAACATTAGAATTGTATCATAAGAGGAGCTTTCTATAATAAAAATCCATATAAGGCCCCTCACCTTGTATAGGAATATTCAACCACACACTCCAATTCTGGGACGGGAGAACCTACCGAAGCAATTGTAGTCACCCCTCCCATTCCTTGAAGGATAGGAGTACATGATCCTTGGCCAAATTCCTATCGAACTTGTTTGCTAATACTTCTATATTCAATGTTTTTGGTAGCTAATATAAGGGATCATTGTTTTTAAAGCAAAATTCTGGGTACTTTCCTCATCAATTTTAGTGGAAAAAAAAGTCGAACATTTGATTTTTATTTCCTAGAGATATCTTTCATAAGGAATTCAACAACAGCTGTTCTCTTTTATGCTGCTTGTCAAAATCAATTTTTTCCCTTTACAATAAAGCAGGTAATTTAGAGAGGCGTTTTAACGGATTTGCTTGTCTACTTTCTGTACTCATAATCAATTGCAAAATTGATTAATTCGAAAAATATGAAATGTTTTATAGATATCGGTTGGCAGATATAAGTTATTCACGGACCAATATCTGGAAACAGAATAAACACAAAGAAACATCCTACAAGTAATGAAAATGCGCACAAAATGTTCCTCTTTTCTTAGTCTGCACAATAGTTCATTTGTCAGAGCATCAGTTTGTGCTCCAGAGCTGCTATTCCCATTGTTAGCTGGGACATGATGTTGCAACCTTTGTCAGACATTATGGAGGCTATGGAGAGCGGTCTTTGGTCACCCAGATTCCTCCCCTTTTTATTTTACGTGTTTCAGTCGTGTCTTCAGTGCCTATTTACATTAGTACATTCTCTCCTACACTGAGATAGGAATACCCATATGACAACCCAAAAGCACCCTATGAGTTAAAGGCCTTAACTTTGTAATTTATTTGTATTTCAAATGTCGAGTCCTTTATATACCCCTCAGCTGGATGCAGGCACCTGTACATTACCTCTTCATCCTTTCCCTATACATCGTATGGTGCTAGGGGTAACATTAGCTGTCACATGGCCAATTAAAGTAATAGATCTGGCTCACTATTTGTGTTATTAGCTGAAGCAATATCAGGTGGTCCCTGAACATAGAGAGAGGAGGCAATGTACAAACTGAGCTGCGTCTACATTGTTTATATGCAGCCATGGCTAACCAGGGGTGATTCTGGTCATTTTTAATACAAATAAATAATAGTTAATTTATTTGTACTCCCTTATTGGCCAATGCTAAAAAAGTATTGAAGCATGGACAACCTCGTCTTTAATACAGAACCCTGTGGCCGATCTCAGCACAACACTGGACAAATAACTGGATTTAAAAGTCCTTTTCATACATTTGTGGACTTAGGACAAGAGTTAAACCAATGGTTAGAGGTGAACTGAAGGCTAAAAACAAACCAAAACATCTACTGTACACATAATACCCTGCACACATCAACTGTTTTTAATTTGTATTACATTTTTTTAATTATTATTATTTATAATGATTTATAATTTTTACTTTATTTATAGCTGCAGAGTTCTACGAGCAATTTCCTAAGGTCAACAAATTTGCTAGAACATTACTTGGCAGTCTGGCACAATGGTCAATTAACAAACAAAATCTAATATTGTGTTTCATTTATTTGATTGTAACATAGCTGATTGCATTATAAGGCAGATGGAAATTAACATTGAAGTTGAATTATATCAAAAACTGCTCTACAAAATCTATTAAAATGTGTCGTTGGCCTTGTGCTGTAGAAAACCAATGTTTTTGACTCCTTTGCACATTTCGCATTATTACAGTTTAATGCAAAACCTGGAATTTTTCTATTCTGTGTTAGTTATATGGGATATTGACCTTTTAGTTGTGATGACATGAAGTTCGTTGGTGACAACTTCTAAGCGGTTTGTTATCTGTGTGAATCTATGGTAATTCAAAGTATTCTCCTGTCCGTTACTGTTCCTAACCTTTCTACAGCATCCCAATAAAGCTTCAGTTTTTTCTTTGTTGTTTTTGTTCTATGGGATAGGTTCTTCCTGTAGTGGATGAAGAAAGTTGATCTCTGTTCCAGCAATGACTACTTCTTATTTCTATACTACTTTTACTAAGGGCTATATTGATGATTTTTCCTTGTTAAAAGCATAGGATACATTCAAATAAAATACTGCACATACGTCTAACCAATTGGGCTGCCGAAGGGGTGGGGCTTAGGCAAGTTTGCATATAAAGTGTCATTATAGGTGTTTCTGTGGTAGTCTAAGGCAGTATATTCGTAGATAAATTACAAAGACATGTACTGAATTTAATTACACCGCTTGGATCTTGAAGGAACTACATATAGTAGTTTTATTGAATTCTGTGGCTACGCTATTCTATAAATTACTGTAAATATTTTAGCAGCCTGTCACTACTTTGCAAATGTCTTTTTAATTACTGTGGTATTTACTCAGCATCTGTATAGGACTATTACAACCGCACAAGTCAACTGTTGACAAAGGAAGTGAGAAATGACACCATCAGGATACTATTTAATTAGATTTCCTATTTAAAATAGATACATTTAGCTCACCAATTACTAATATGAATATAAATGTCTTTGACCTTTGTGTTGTCATAAAAGATAAATATTTTATTTTATATGTCTCTTTAATTATAAAAAGGATCGTCCAGAAATTCTCATTCAGGAGCATATTTTCCAAGGACAAAACTTTAGTATAATGAAGTAGAAAAAACTATTAGGAAACTCCACTGCTTATAGAAATGTATCATGAATTACATTTTTGTTTTATAAATTAAATTTAAGTTGTATTATTTTATTTTGCTTAATTTTTATTATATTTTTAAATTGTTGTTACCATTTATTTTAAATTAAAAACTTCCCAGAGGTGGTCATCCTTGAGACACACAGATCCTTCCTGCATTGTATCCATAGACAGTGCAGCAGGGTGTGTGTGCTTTATACTTTAGTTGTAGTGAATGGGAGTTAATAGACAAAAAAGTGTCCATATACTATACAGTTTCCAGATACAGCAAAAGTTCTATCACTCCCCCAAAGACCAGTGTGTGGTCATCTGTCATTATACCCTCCACCCAAATCTAAGGATAATGAGATGACTCTACTGGCTTGGTCCCAATCTACACAGCCAACCTAAAAATTTAGTTTTATAGTAATGTTTATTTCTGATGCTATATATATATATATATATATATATATATATATATATATTTTAGAAGACATGTGGTATGGTACTAAAATATTTTGTTATTTTTTTATTGAGTTGTTTTTCTGAAGGTTCTCTGCTCATTTGTGTAAATTTTATATACTTGCTATACCATCTCAGAATTTTGGATTCTAAAACTAAAGGAATTTCTCTGTGGTTTTCAATTTATTTCTTTTTGGATATCACAGGTTTAAGTTTCGGAAACAAGTAGTAAAATAACACAGCATGAAATCACACTGATTTACAAAATATATCTGCTCCAGCAGTATTAAATGATCATAAAAAAGTAATAAAGCATCAATTCTGGCTTCATGAATATTCATTGGTTCTGATGCAGGTAACAACCATATGGCATGACATTAAACAAAAAAAAAAGTAACAAAATACGTATAACATGAAATCGTTGACTGGGCTTTCACTAGTCACCCCTGTTTTAACAGTACATTTGTCATAAAGATGTAGGTGCGTAAAGGGAAAAACATTTTTGTTTTTACAAAAATTATTGTGAAAATCCTGCATTGAAAAGGAGATTATCTCTTTTCGCAATGTTTCAGTTCATTTTATTTCTAGCAGATAGAAGATTTATCCCAGTCAATATAAAAAATAACTTATTAAGGTTATGACTCTACGACATGGCATATGGCTTTGCCCAAAAGTCGTAGTAAAATCACTGGAGTACTGTAACTGTCCCCTCAATGTTTCCCTTTGGAGAAAAGGTTGCTCATTGGCAGAATTCACATGATTTTACCATAAGCTGGAACAGATTCTTCTTCAGAAATCCCCACTGATCAGCTGTTATTTCCGTTCAAAGTTTTGGCAGGCTATACAATTCCCCTGCAGTGGCCACTACAGGAAAAATATTGTATTACATGCCGGCCATTCAAATGAATGGCCATTTAAGTAATATGTTGATAGGTCAGGCCCGCCAGAGCGAGAGCTGCTTTTTATAACTGCTCTCTCTTCTAGTTCAAAGAGGCAGCCCTGGGAAAGATATACCCCTATATGATGTCCATATACCCTAATATGGCCCTAATATGGGGCATATAGACAGGGTTTGTCCCGGCGAGTAAATACCTTTCATTTGTCTATGTATTTTTTAACAAGCCGTAGTATACAGGCTGAAATAGAAGACTTTTTTAATCTATACAGTAAATTCCAGTACATTGGAGCTCACTGAAAGTTAATACTATCACATTTACGTGTTTGGCTGGCCCAGTATAGAATATATTTTGTGAGATAAACCTGCATTGCACTTTGGAAGATATTACAGCCTTTATCATTACTAATTGACTTTAGAGCCTTAGGTAATGGAAGATAGAGTGCTTTTTAAGTAGGTTATATGTCTACAGTGAAATTAGGAGAAAAAAAAAACATAAAAAATGATGTTACACAGATGTTTTAAAAACGTCATCCCCTAAAATACGTCCTAGAGCAGCACTATTATAATAAAAGAAGATGGAACTCAACAAATTTTACTATTAAACCAAGAAAATTAGGGGAAGGATTTTATTTAACCCAAGCCTGGAACAAAATGTGGGCCATTTTTGCAAACTTCCAAATATACTGGGTTGGAAAATCTCTAAATTTAGGTGTCTGTAAAAAATTTAGTGATTAGAAACTAGTGAGTCAATATATATATATATACACATGTTTATTTAGTTTTTTAAACCAAACCACTGTAGTGTATTACATCTAAGCATCAGAAACCTGCAGATGAGTATTATATCGAAGAACCTTTTTCCTCTTTGTCGAAACTTTGAGCTTGTACAATTTTAGGACGTGAGTTTTGTAATCCCTCATTTATGTCTTTCACTGTGGAGGCTATTACCGGCTCTGTTATGGAGCTGCATAACATTTTACCTGTCGCTGCCAAGACAAAATGTTTCTTTTGTGAGTTTTACAATCACTGCTGCCTGGTAGCCAGCATGTTCAGCAGAGAAAATGAAGAACGGATGGAGCATGTTTGCACTGTTTTGTGCTGGTGTCTCAAATGATATTTTAGTTATTTTATACTTATAAATGGCAATAATCTATGAGACTGTATTCTCTTAAACCAGTATATCAAACCTATTGAGAAATCGTAAGGGTTAGTATTTTAGAATATACACATTATTGTATACCATTTCCAGCCTGTTCAAAAAAAACTATAGGTCTATAGTATCGGTGCTGCTTTCTATCCTAGAGACAAATAAAGACCTTAATATACCAAAAAAAAATCTTAGCTTGGTGGATCAAGAGATTTGTGTGTTCTCTATAGGTTTTTGTCCAAAAATATATAGTATAATTATACAGTTTATCATGAAGAAATAAAAGTAATAGATAGTACTTTGCCAGCGTACATCACATATAATCCACCAGTCAATGTAAACTACCACATGGTAGAGCAAGGATGAAGGATGTAAAACAGGTCTTCCAATCTACTGAGTTGTTTGGCTGTGGTACTTTTTGTTTTATGAATCAGGTTGTATCTGAAAGGTGGTCTATACAATAGTGGGACAGAAAAATATTGATACTGTTGAATTTTGGTTTTGGCCAAGACATTTGAGAATTCAAAAGACGTCAAGAAGAGCAAACAAATAAATCCATGACCAAACCAAGCCCACTGTTCCACGCAAAATGGATCAATAAAAGGTCCCAGATAAATTCCTAGCCTACATCAAGCTCAAAATTCTGCGCAATAGGAAAGAGAGGCCTAAAATAAAACTTAACTGTTCATAAAAGCATGCATTAAAGTATCTGGACTTGGCTTACTGGGCAACTACAGAAAATTCACATGGAGTGGAGAGTTCAGAGAAACCTTTGTTATATTTGAGACTCAACTCATTGGGAATAGTTCTGAGACCTGAACAGAAACAGCATATTCAGGAGAAACGCTTATATGGTTAAGTAGCTGCCACTTTAGTAGCAAATATAATAATAAAGTTGCATTCACAAAGCTCTACAATTGCCGAATGTGCATTGTCAGGGCTCAGAAATACGAAATACTTGGTTCTGCTCTCATAGATACAAAATATGACACATTGTTGGTAGCTGTGATTTCCATGTGTTCCATTTTTAGAACTAGAAATATCTCTCCCTATCACAGGAACAGGCCAAAAAATATAATCCTGTTTAATCTTGTCCAACGTACGAGGAGAGGCGTCAGAACGGATGCCTGTTACACAATCCTAAGAGATAGATGCAGCACCTACATATATAATCAATGAGCCACTCTATTTGTCATCCAGGTGAGAAATTTGGGCTGTTCCTGCTTGAAAAAGGCTGTGAACAGCCAAAATGTTGCACTTGGCGACAAATTAAATTAACTATTGAAAAAATATATATATCTGAATACTGCAGTTAGTCTTCTATTGGAACATAAGGGTAAGTGCACAGTGTAAATACTGCGGATTTTGCGCAATAGATTTTGTCGCTGAAAATCCGCAGCATAATACAGTAGCATCAAAGTGGATGAGATTTGAACAAATCACATCCACACGCTGCGTAAATTATGAGCGGAAAAAAGACTCAGAAATGACCTGGGGTGCATTTTTAATCTGCAGCATGTCAATTGTATTTGTGTAATCGCTGCGTTTTTGATGCAGGTTTTCCTTATTGAATTCAATGGGGAGTTAAAACCAGCAACAAGTAACAGAAAAGCTGTGATTCTGGCGCAAAAATTGCAAATCACAAAGAAAAAAAAAACGACTATACTTACCCAGAATTCAGTGCTTCTTCATCGAGGTCGGCCTCCTGTGATGACGTTTCATCCCATGTGACTGCGGCCGCCAGTTACAGGCTGCTGCGATCACATGGGATGAAATGTCATCCCAGGAGACCGGGCTGCAGGACAGCAGACGGACGGATCGCCATGGCTATGCAAGTATCAAACTTTTTTATTTTTACGTGCAGTTTTCCGCAACATTCCGGCCAAAAAACTGCACCACAATTTGGTGCGGCTTTTCGGCCGGAATTTCCTGTGGTGCCCAGGGCGGATACGCTGTCAGCTTTTAAGCAGCATATCCACCCTGTGTGAACATAGCCTAAATCTCAGTACATATAACAGAAGCAAGCTCAGGGCCATTCAAAGATCAATGACAATATGCCTCTCCATGTTGTAGATGAATGGTAACCGCATAGATTATAGATAGTTTAACCCTTTAATGCATGGTGACGACATACATGTATGTAATTGTCAGAAAGGTAATTCCTGAATGATGCCAGACATGCAGTTATCGGTGGGATTGTGGCTGTTATTGACAGCCAGACTCCTGCACCAATGGCCAGAACTGGAGAAAAACTCAGATGCCGGCCGTTTCAATGTTTAAGCCCTGCAATGATCTGATTACAGTGCTGACAAAGTGAGGAGTCTCCGCTCTGGCCTAGAGATGATGATCCTGAAGGAAGGATACCCCTTTAACTCAGTATTCCCTAATATGGTATATGAAACTGGGTTTTCCAACCTGAACAACCATTTTAACCATCACACAGTGCCCATTCAAATTAATAGATTGTCTTTGTAATGCAGGACATAACAGGGCAGGTCCTCGAGAGCAAGAGATACTCTTTGTAGACACTCTCCTCTCTGGCCAAGAGATGAGGATCCTGAACAGAGGACCCCCCTCTATTAACTCAGAATTTCCTAATAGGGTATATGAAAGTGGGTTTTCTAAACTGGACAACCCTTTAAGGGGTTAAGATATGATACCTCCTCAAATCAAACAGTACAAAATATATTTTCAACTTGTTATTCCACAAGTTATCACCGCATAGTTAGCAATTTATAAAACAAATATAAAATTCTGACCAAGCGAAGCGCTTTCCATCTGACCCATAGTCTTTAGTTTAAATTTTAGAGAAAGAGACCCAAAGGAATTCCAAGTAAAAATTTAAACCAAAGCCTGAGTTGTACAGATAAATTATTAATAAGCATGGTATCATTAGTTCTACATACACATTCTCCATGTGGACTCTTTATAGAAAAGGAAAATGGAAATAGGTTTTACATACATTAATGAACTAAAGAAAAGAAATACACAGTTGCCTAACCATTAATTTTTTAGCACTGTAGGGATAGGTCATGGGAGTGTAAAATAAAAAGTGGTTATGTAGATGCATAATGTAGTCATGTATAGAATACTGATGCTTGTACATGAGAAAGAGGTCATCCTTGGACTCCAAAAATTGTTGCATCCATCTGCTCATTGATTAAAGGGTCATGATAATTTAATCTTCTTCTTCCTTTAGCTTGAAGTGACAGTGGGATACACATATGGCACATTGGGGGTTACACTTGGCGAGGCAACGCTACAGCACTCAAAGACTCTCTCGAATAGCTCCTGCTCTAATTTATAGGAGTGCCAGCTGTTGTCGTTAAAATCCAACCAAAATTCATCTTCTGACTTGTCATACTGTAGATACGTAATCCAAAACTCAGGCCCGCACTAATTTCCAGATCGAATGGGCTGCAGATCGAAGGGGCTAGACACATTTTTATAACCATGTTAACACGTACATTTTGGTTGGATTTTGCCTTTAAAGGGGTATTCCGGTTACAACAAGTTACCCCCTATCTGTAGGGTAAGGGGTAACTTGCTGATCGGTGGGTGTCCGACAGCTCGGACTTCCACCGTTTACGAGAACGGGGACACCGAAGTTGCCTGAACCCAAAGTTTGAACTGAGCGGCAGGTCACTCATGCACACTGCCGCTCCATTTATTCTCTATGGGAGCGACGGAGATAGCCGAGTGCAGTGTTCGGCTTTTTCCGGCGCTGCCATAGAGGGGTAACTTGTTGTAGCCGGAATAGCCCATTAAGTTGAGCCTTTCCTATACAGTATCTTAATTTTTCTCCTACAATTCCTCACAACATTTCTAGTGTTGAATGAGACTCCAGGTTTTGGGCTGGTGTGGATGATGGATACTGCTGCCCTGAATAACTGTTACATAGTATTTACATACTGTAGTTGATAAGGTTAAAAAAGACACAGGTCCGCAAAGTCCAACCTATAATATTACCGTGTTAATCCAGAGGAAGGCAAAAAAAAAAAAACATGGGGTGGATGCCAATTGCCTTATTAGGGGAAAAATCCCTCCCCAACTCCAAATACTGTATGGCAATCAGAATAAATCCATGGAACAATGTCCCACTTCCAGAATCTAGTACTCATAACTTGTAATATTATAATCTTTCAAGAAAGGCATCAAGAATCAACCATCACAACATCCTGTGGTAGAGAGTTCCATAATCTCACTGCTCTTACAGTAAAGAATCCTTTTTTGTGATGTTGGTAAAACCTTTTTTCCACTAGATGTAGAGGATGCCACCTTGTCCTTGTTTAAGGCCTAGGTGTAAAATGATCATTAGAAAAATCTATGTACTGTCCAATTACATTTGTGATCGATTGACAATTATAGAGTCATTGCCCCGAGCAAAGATTCAGTTTGATGCCCTAGCCCTATATTAAAATACTTTGGTCAAAGCAAAGGGTGTTTTTTACCCCTTGGCACTAATCCCCTTACCTTTGCCTCTGTACCAGTGCATACAAAATTTACCTCTATAGCCTGAAACGTTGTGTAGTCAAAGCATTTATGTTTTATTTTGTTTTCTGATTTTTCCAGTCTCCTGCCCAAACTACTCATGTTATAACTATTTATTAGAGAAGGGTTGTTAAGCCATCTAGCAGAAATCATGTCCACCAACAACCTAATGTCTTTGCAGGTGTGACAATATTTCTCAGAAAACATGGAGAGAATCATATGGTAAAATTATTAAAACAGCTTTCCGAGTGGCAAAATGGTGTCACACCAGGCAATATAAAGAGACCTTCAACACATTTAAATATTTCTCCTTGCAATGTTTCCTTATAATTTCTTTATATATCACTCACTATCTATTTTACAGGTACACAACATTTTCCATCAATACTCTTTTCATCTAATCCTACGGGAAAATGTGCTTGAAGAACACTTCATCTGCTGTGATTTTATATAGGGACTTATTACTCTATTGAACTTAGCGGTGGCCTTTATTCTGTAATCTTGCCTTAAAAAACTGAGTGGGATAGATCTTTTGTAAACTAGACACTGCTTTCTCTGAAAAGACGTGGGAGTAAGCAACACTTGCAGAGCTTGTCACAAACGGAAATGTTTTTCAAGAAATACAGAATTTCTAGTACAAGGGGGCTACCAAATAGTCACAGTATACAGTCCTGCCCATGTGTCATCTAGGTGCTATGTTAGTTATGTTGCTTTTAACTTAGAATACTGGAATACTATCATTTTATATTATTTAGGTTGTTTTTAGTATGTGTATATGCATTTAATAGAGAGGGGTTCAGAGTGTAGGGTCCACTTCCATGATGTACATGTGTCGTAAGAGGGTATAGGGACAAGGATTGTCCAAATGAAGCAATTCCTTTAATATACGGCAGAAGGAAATCCAGCATTGCCTTGAATGTGACAGTATGTAGGCATTAAACATAATTCCCTGGATGGCACCAGGAAGGGTAGCGACAGATATTTTAACATAAAAACCAGTTGCCCCCTACTGATTGATTCGCTCCTAAACAGGAATAACTTTATATTCTGGAATTACTATAAATTAATTTCCCTGATATAAAATAAATGGTTCTTCAGTGGTGAACAATTGCATTAAAGTATATTTTTTGAATTTTCTAATATTTCAGGCTAGAGGAATTGTTAAAGCCAAAGTCATTAAAGGGGTTTTCCAGCCAGTAAAAATTGATGGCCTATCCTCAGGAGGAAGGAAGGAGCGCTCGTACCCGCTTCAAACAGCTGATCAACTCGGGGCCCGGGAGTTGGACCCAAACCCCTCAATTTTTACTGGCTGGAAAACCCCTTTAATATTTTAGCATTTTATTTATTATTCATACCACCTACAAATTGGGTAAACATAACATTTGAGTCACATTAAAGCAAAAAAACAAGCAAAGGGCCAATATACTCGGTAATATTATGTATGAAAACCCAGCAGATCGAGTCCCTATGGGTCTTGCAGCAGAAAAATCCACAGTAGTTTATTGAATTACAATGCGATTAACCCACGCTCAGATTCACTAGCACATCACATTCAGAAATCCATGTTTCAGCCTCAGATTTCTGCTGAAAATTCTTCAAAAAATCCATGTGTGAAAAAGCCTAATTATGCAACACTGGGTGGTAATTTTCATGTGACGGCCATATATATTTTCGAGGTCATTTTACACCAATACATCGGTTATAGTAGATATTGTATTACATTTTGCTTCCCAGTTTTTAGGTAGTTCTCTCCTGCTAGTCACAATTATACAGGTGTGATTTCCTGATCTAAATATTGGGATTAAGGAGTTTTTTGGATAGGTGTAAAATGTTTAATTTGGGGAAAAAATGTTTGGCTACTTTGACCACACATATATTGTAAGTGGTTGAACATGAATTGATATATACATTCTATACTAAATTATAGCAATTATGGAATGGCTCTCCTAGAATAGTAGATGGGTTCTGGCATACTATAGATGTGGCTCTCTGCCACATTCCTCTATAGATAACCGCTGCTCATTAAGGTCCCAACAGCAGGACATCTAGTGATCAAATTTAGACAATCCCTTTAATTAAGTCAGGAACCTCAAAAATGTTTCCTCCTACTTCCAATATAGAGTAAATGGCAACAAAAGTAAATACATAGTTAAAATATATTACACAAGAAATTACTTTCGCACTGCTCTGTATATAAAACGAATGATGTGTACAAGGTGATCCTACACGTTAGGGCTGGGTTCACACGACCATGTTACGTCCGTAATGGACGGAACGTATTTTGGCCGGAAGTCCCGGACCGAACACAGTGCAGGGAGCCGGGCTCCTAGCCTCATAGTTATGTACGATGCTAGGAGTCCCTGCCTCACTGCAGGACAACTGTCCCGTACTGTAATCATGTTTTCAGTACAGGACAGTAGTTCCACGGAGAGGCAGGGACTCCCAGCGTTGTACATAACTATGATGCTAGGAGCCCGGCTCCCTGCAGTGTGTTCGGTCCGGGACTTGCGGCCGAAATACGTTCCGTCCATTACGGACGTAACATGGTCGTGTGAACCCAGCCTAAGGCTCTTGGAAGGACTGTGTATTTTCTTTGTGTAGTAGGCTTGGATATCTGACTTTGGGGAAAATAAGGCCAGACATAAAATTTAGAACCCCTTAAGTAGATCTTAAAATAACCTTGGCAGAACAAGTAAGTTGAACCAAACATGTTTAGTAGAACATCAGGGGGTGAGATAGAGTGAAAGCTATTTCATGCCTCATGTATCCAATGCCATTGCTAATGGTGGGTTCAGTGTACTGATGGTCCCAGACCAAATGCCCCTCTTCTTTATTTGGCCATGTAGTAAGCTGTACATTCTCAGACTGCAAAACACAGGAAGGCTAAGAATCTATTTCATGGATCATCTATTCAATCGCTTGTCTAGCAGACAGTCCCCTGTAGTGGTGAACTTAGAGCAAATGTCCTTTTTTTCATTAGGCTGGGTTCACACGACCATGTTACGTCCGTAATGTACGGAACGTATTTCGGCCGGAAGACCCGGACCGAACACACTGCAGGGGGCCGGGCTCCTAGCATCATAGTGATTACAGTACGGGACAGTTGTCCTGCAGTGAGGCAGGGACTCCTAGCATCGTACATCACTATGATGCTAGGAGCCCGGCTCCCTGCACTGTGTTCGGTCCGGGTCTTCCAGCCGAAATACGTTCCGTAATTTACGGACGTAACATGGTCGTGTGAACCCAGCCTTATGGCTATCAGTTCTGCATTTGGATTGGGGTGGTGTGGGACACTGAACAGACTTTTTGAATTTTAAATAACTTTTATGGTAACATGGGCTGGTAACATTACAGGATGACATTGAACTAATAATATTTTTGATTTGTCATTTTTCATTATTCAGACTCAGCATTCTTGCCTGAAATTTTCAGTGGAGAAAATACGTTGACAAGGAGATTGCAGTTTTTTACAAATTTTTTAGTGGATATGTCATAAATTTCCTTCATGGGAAAACCACTATAAATGCCGTGGTCGCTATTGACTGCGGCATTTAACTAGTTAAACAGCCAGGAACAGTTCCTGGCTGTTCCTGGCTGTTAGAGCAGCGTGTCAGCTGCTGACACCTGCAGTGTATGGAGCGGGCTCAGCGTGTGAGCCCGCTCCATACATCATCCCCTCCCCGCACCATGATGTGCCGGCACATCATAGGTTGGGAAGGGGTTACGTAAGGAGCGGTTAGCGGGCCCAGGTCCCTTGACTGCCGACTACAAGATGCAGGGATTTTTTAGAAAGATTTATTCTTGCTAAAAACTGTGTCTTATAGTCCGAGAAATACATTTTTTCATGGGCGAAAAACGACGCGAAAATCGGCGTGCAGGCAGAGGAAAATCTGCCTCAAACTTCCAAACAGAATTTTGAGGCAGATTTTCTGCCTGCAAAAACTCAGTGTGCCTGCACACCGATTTTCACAGCGTTTTTTGCCCACGGCAATTAAGCGCCGCGGGAATAAAACGCCACGAAATACGCTTTCTCTACCTCCCATTGATGTCAATGGGAGGTCAGAGGTGTAATCGCGCAAAGATAGGGCATGCAAAACCGGCTCGCGGGAGAAAACCGCCTCTGCCTCCCATTGAAATTAATGGGAGGCATTTTCGGCCGGTTTTTGGCGAGTTTTGCGGCGCGGTTTCCGCGTCAAAAAACTCTGTGTGAACATACCCTTACTCACCAGTTTACTCTTAATAATGATATTTAGACCAACATTTTTAAATAAAGTCTATGAAGAAAACATTTTTATTAAATTTATTAAAATAATTGAATTCCTCATTTTAAATTACTTATCAGATTGGAGTAGTTCTTCTTAGACTTCATACTATCCATACAGAAAATTTAGAGTCTAGTTGGAAATTGGGCAGCACATTTATATTTCCATTTGTGCCACAAGTCCATAAAATTTTACAGAACAAAATACATTGAAACCTCTTTGAGACAACCCCACAAAATTGTATTGAGAAATGGTCTTCTACAGGGGTAGTCCTCTTAAGGACGATGGCAAGTATACATATATGGGATATGATGGAACTGAAATTGTGGTCTAGATAGAGAGGTGGTCTTCTAGAGGGGTTTTACTGTAGCTGTATTGATGATGCTGAAGACATCTCTATGGATATACAAGGACCATCTAGTAGTCACTAGTCAGAGGCTATTTTTTTTAGAGTGTAAAATAAACTGGTTAAAAACAGGATGGACTTCTGAAAAATAAGTTATTCAATTAAAAGAGTTTTTTTCTAATGTGACAAATCATGAATTGTTCGCCTCTTTGCAATAATATTTTGTCTTGCTGCTATCAAGACAAATTTGTGGGCAACATTCCCAATGTACAAAGCGTTGGATGTTCACATAGTTGTAATATACACTGTCTTATAAATATCTTTACAGGGCTACAAATTCGTCTGGAATTTCGAGGCAGATTTTAATCTGCCTGCACACCGTTTGCCGCATTTTTCGCCCGTGGCCATTGAGCGCTGCGGGCAAAAAAAATGCCGCGAAATACGCTTTGTCTGCCTCCCATTGATGTCAATGGGAGGTCGGAGACGTAAACGCCCGAACATAGGGCATGACGCTTCTTTTTCCCGCGAGCGGAAAAACCGTCTCCGCCTCTGATTGAAATCAATGGGAGGCAGATGTTTCTTGGCGGTTTCTGCATTATAAACGTGGCAAAAACCCAGTGTGAACTGGCGCTAAAATAGGTTTTTCGAATTTAGTTTTTTTTAATAACATATATGAAAAATATATTGCATGATGACTTATTATGACCTGTTTTCATGTATACACCACTTAGTATTGTCCATAATGTAAATGCGATATGCATACTGTATATGTATATATTATAATGTAGAGGAATAGGATCAAGCAGAATAAGAACTGAGTTCTACATAGCACTTTTTCTCTATAAATTTGCATTTCTCATTATCTAAAGCTTCTAGTTAATTCTATGTAAATATATATAGATAGATAAATGAGGTATTTATGTATATTGATAGCAGTGATGTAACTATAGGGGCTGCAGAGAATGTAGTCGTATAATATTAATGTGTGATCACATCTTCTAACAGGTTTAGTTCAACATTCCCCATAGTGTGAAAATGAACCAGCCTTGTTGGGGAGCTCAATAGTGTGATAGAATGACACTTTTCTTTTTCCGTGGGCATTCACTGTCACATCCTTTTATAAACCTGAGAGAACTATATAACACATGTAACTGTTCACACACGTGTAACACTATTTACGTCACTTCTGATTCTTTTACATTCCGTGAGTCATTAGATAAATTTACCAGTATAAAAGAGTATTTTCTGTGACGAAGCTGTATAGAAGATGTAATAACACATGTAAATGCAAGCAGCACTTTTTTTTATCATCCAAATGACAGTCACTATGGCAAAACCCGATGGATCCCTTTAGTGCTCAATGGGGTCCGTCAGGGGTCGATGGTGTACCGTAGCTTCCATTATAAATGTGGACAGAGCCTTATTAGAGTAGATCTGTTGACTGAAAGGGCTTTTACAAGTATTGAAATTTAACTTGACCTATGGCAGCTGTCTCTCAGGTTGTATAGTGGGTGCTTTTCGCACCCACTAAATTAACCCTTTAACCCCTTCCCGACATATGACATACAGTTACATCATAGCTGGGTAGGGGTAGTATGGAGCGGGCTGAGTCCGCTCCATACAACGCCGGTGTCGGCTGTATGTTACAGCCGACACTTCACAGTAATGAGCGGGATCATGCTCGAGCACAATCCACCTCATTTAACCTATTAAATGCCGCTGTAAATAATGACTGAGGCATTTAAATTGTTGGAGGGGGGGTGACCCCCTAAGACAGCTCATTGCTCCCCCATGACGTGATTGCGGGGTGCTGATGGTTCCTACGGCAGCCTGGGGCTTAATGAAGGCACCCAGGTCTGCCATCTCTGTGCTCCTATTAAGCCCTGCCTCTGTCAGACCTAATAGAAGCCTGTCAGAAAGACGACATATTACAATACATTAGTAAAAAAAAAAAAAATTCAAAGTTAAACAAAACATTTTCCCATTTTTCCCCTACAGCATTGTAAAATAAATAAATAACTAAACATAATTGGTATCACCGCATCTGTAAAAGTCTGAACTACTAGGGCTGATTCAGACGTGCGTGGCGTTTTTGCGCATTCAAAACACGCTGCGTTTTGCCTGCGCAAAAGCCACTTACCTGCTCCGTGAGGCGCAGCCGCCATCATTATGACACGCCATTCGGATGTTTGTAAACAGAAAAGCCTGTGGTGCTTTTCTGTTTACATTCATCCTTTTGACAGCTGGTGCGCGAAACAGGCAGTTCGCACGGAAGTGCTTCCGTGCGACCTGCGTGGTTTTCACGCACCCATTGACTTCAATGGGTGCGTGATGCGCAAAATACGCGGATATATTGACCGTGTCGTGCTTTTTTGCGCAGAGGACAAACGCTGCGCAAAAAGCACGGACTGTCTGTACTGCCCCATAGACTTGTATTGGTCTGTGCGTGGCCCGTGAAAACCACGCGGCCCGCACGGACGCAATACACGTTCGTGTGAATCCAGCCTTAGGGTATGTTCACACTGAGTACTTTCAGCCATTTTTCGAGCTGTAATAGTCCCAAAAAACAGCTGAAAAATTTAAAGCAGAGCGCCTCCAAACGTCTGCCCATTGATTTCAATGGGAAAAACGGCATTCTGTTCTGAAGGGCCATTTTTTTCGCTGCCGTTTTTCCAAACGTCTGCGTAAAAAAATGGTCGTGAAAAAGAAGTGCATGTCACTTCTTCAGTCGTTTTTGGAGCCATTTTTCAGAAGATTTAGAGCCTAATTAGAAATGGGGCAGCACATTTATATTTCCATTTGTGCCACAAGTCCATAAAATTTTACAGAGCAAAATACATTGAAACCTCTTTGAGATTAAATAAATAATAAAGTTTTTTTTTAATCTTCCAAAAAAAAATATTGAAAAAAATGTATCAAAAAGATGATGTACTCCAAAATGGTATCAGTAAAATCTACCGTTTGCCCTGCAAAAATTAAGCCCTCAGATCACTCAATTAATGGAAAATTAAAGAAGTTATGGCTCTCAGAACATGGCGACACAAAATATTTTTTTTCTTTGCAAAATAGGTTTTTAAAAAAATAAATAAAAAAGTGATCAAACATAAAAAAAACATAAAAATTTGATATCCCCGTAATCGTATCAACCTGTAGAATGGACACCGTTAAAACAAAATCCCCCCAAAAAAGGCGTAATCACTGTTTTCTGCCAATTTCCCCCCCCCCCAAATATATTTTTTTCAGCTTCCCAGTACATTATGCAGTACAACAAATGATGCCATGAAAAACTACAACTTGTGCCGCAAAAAAACAAGCCCTCATACGTCTATGTCGACGAAAGAAATAAAAAGTTATGGCTTTTAGAAGCCGGGAAGGAAAAAACTAAAAGGTAAAAACGAAGATTGGCCGTGTCCGTAAGGGGTTAAGTTACTAGAAAAGCGAGTTTGCGCTAGTAAAGGCTTGAAGTTTAACATAATAAAACAGACTTTGGAAGCTCTGGCAGGTTTGGGGGATTGAGCTACTTTTATTGGTTTTCAAATGTCAATATAAATCATAAATATAACAAAAATGTCAGGTTTGAACCACGACAAAGTCAATATATACCGTTTCTAGGATGAATATATCATAACCTGTAGCAGTTATCCGCAGTTTTCATTAAGGTTGGCCTCTCAGACGTAGAAAAGCCAGACCATTGTGTCATTGTGAAAAACATAGAATTATGAGCCATTTAGGTTTATTGCAGATTTCAATTTGCAAAACTGATACATTGACTAATGCAGGGCCTGAGAGGGCGGTGCATGACACAGGGAACAGGAAAGAGAGAATCCGTGTCATGCTCCGCCCCCTCAGGCCCTGCACTAGTCATAACACACTGTATCAGTTTTGCCTGGAGTGTTCCTCTAAACAATGTTCATTTTAACAGCAAGTTCTACATTTTTTTTTATTGTTTTTGTAAATGTTGTACATTGTTAAATTCTGTATGATATTTTGTATGATATTAATTCTTTATTTCTATGTATAGTTTACCTCCTGGATTGAAGATGACAGATGAAAAGAACACATAATGATTCGAGCATCTCAGGTACGTCCCTTGAAATGTTATACAATGATCATAGATAACTGATGAAGGCTGCAACATCTGTATTTACTTCATACTTTTCAATGCTAGCATTTTACAAGGTAAGATCTCCGATGTGCAGTAAAGTTCCCCAGGTCTGAGTTTCTGAGTGCCCCTCTGCCTTATAACAGTTGGTTTTCTGCGGTGCTTTCTAAAGGTCACAGTAAATTCATGTTGTGATTGATGGCAGCGCCTGTGACATAATCACAGTTCCGGTGTTCCGAGGCAAAGTACAACATGATGAAGTCGTTTTTAAGAACAGGGGCCATACTGAATTAGTGAGACATAAAAATAAAAAAAAAATTCTGGTTGATGTTCTTAAAGTGGAATGAAGAATAAAAAATAATAAATATAATGTGTATATTCCACATGAATATATTTCTTAATGTACAAAAGAGAGCAGGGTTTCAGTCCAACCTAATGCTGATTCAGCAATAGGGCATGCACCCTCCTGGTGAATGTGGCGCACGCTGCGGGGGGGGGGGGGGAGATAATGGCATACCACTTATGCCATGTTCCTGTAGTAATAAGAGTATGTTCACATGGCTTATTTTCAGCTGTTTTTCAGGCAGTAAACGCCACGAAAAATGGCTAAAAATTTGGAGGCTGAAAGCCTCCAAACATCTTCCCGGTGATTTCAATTGGGAAAAACTGTGTTTTTTTTACGTAGCCGTTTGTAAAAACATTGAGTAAAAAAACGCGACATAAAAAAAAAGTGCATGTCACTTCTTGAGCCGTTTTTGGAGTTGTTTTTAACTGTTTCAATAGAAAAACAGCTCCAAAAACGGCCGTAAAAAAACGCTTGATGCTTAAAAAACGGCTGAAAATCAGAGGCTGTTTTCCCTTGAAAACAGCTCCATATTTTACGTCTGTTTTTCATTTGCCGTGTGAACATACCCTAATAATAAAAGTTTGCTATGTAACTTTTATGTAAGTCTCCAGAATGCTATAGCATAGCAGATAAAATGGGGCCCTGCATAGCAGCCAAGGGGCCCATGTCCACTCACAAGGGCGGTGTAGTTAGTAATTATCCATGTAATGGGAGAGTGGAAAATTTAGCTTAGAGCGCTAGAAAATCGAGGAAAAAAAGAAGGCAAACAAGACAGGGGAGACCAAAATATTAATAAGCTTGACATCCTGACTTCACTTGCTGCTGAAGGTGGTTATAGTGCTGAGGGGTCCCGTTTCAAGTTTGGCTATGAGTTGCCATAGTTACTTGCTACACCCAAACGCGTATGTAAGATAGAGACAGCCCAAGCAGTTGCTATGGTGTCCTTTCTTTGGAGAGATAAGGTCCAGGCCCGGTTGGTCCCAACCCATTTTGCTCCTGGAAGACAAAAACTCTCTTTTTTCAGAGGAACTGCATTGATTGTAACAAGGGAGTAAGAAATTGTCCAAAGGGTAATGGAAAGGGTGTAGAATTGGAAGCAAACACCACTTACCGACCTTGCTCCATAAAGGGAGCCCATTTTGATATTTGCTATGGGGCCCCATGCCTACTATATACACTATTGGTTACATCTGTGAAATTGTCAGGATCCCTTTCCCTTGGCCCTTGAAAAAGACCAATAATAAAATCAATATCAAAATCTGTCAATAATGGCCGCACATGGTTATTTAATATAGAATTCTATATTCAGGGGCGTAACTATAGAGGGTGCAAAGATTATAGAGCAAACTATTACTATAAATGACACATGATAGTTGGGGGGCACTGTGGGCCCAGGAGCTTCAAGTATAATCTCTGGCGATATCCACAAATAACAGTCATCTGATTAGATGCCAACGGCACAAGATGCAACGTGTGGAAAGTAATGTGGTCAAGGTCATCTTAGGTAGGTAGTGGTAACTGTTGGGGGACGTTAGTACCATCGTATTCTGAAAACTTCAGAGTTTATGAACACAGCAATGATGACGATCATTTCAGAAATGTTCAGTGACAGCAGAGTGACAAGTTACTGAATATATGAAAGCCTCCTCAGGGAAAGCTGCCAACGGATCAGATGAGAAAGTTTACAGGAATAGTAGTGAATGTTCTAGCAATAACCAAAAATGAGCTGTAAAAATGAAATACATGGGAGCATTGAATGTTTAATCTGCGGATAAGGTTAATGACCTCAAATAAACAAGTAAAGCAGGAGGCGGCAAGAAGGAGCTATATATATAAGGACTTGGCACACTGAAGTATGTAATTACCAGAAAGCAATTTGTAAAGTTGTATGCATTGTAATTAGCATAATGTAGAGTTGGTGGTTTATAAAGCATACACTGACGAAATTGCTGAGTTTTAAGCCGTGTATAAGAATGTTTTCTAGGCATCAATGTCTACATTCAGTCTTCATAACAGAGGAATAGCATCATTATCCAATTTAGCTATTTCCAATAAATTCTGCAGTAATAGTTGAGACTATAAACTTATTTTAAAGCAAAACTATCAAAACATTCAAAGATGAGTTGAATTATTCTTTATTCTTATTTTTTTTTTTACAGATGTAGCAGAACTGAATTTATTGCTGCATCGTTTGTGCCTCATGATTGCTCTCTGACTCTTTCAGACAAGCGTATTTATAAACGTACGTAATACGGATCCGTAATATGGACGTATTACGGATGATGTTGCATCAGTATTGCATCAGTATTACAAATCTGTATTACTGATGGGCTGTTTCTAGGGGGATAATTGAATGACATAAGACAGCCCCTTTGTAAAACGGATGCAATATGGATGACATACAGATGTAGCCAAGTTTATCTTGACTCTGATAACTTGCTGCAGCGTGATATCACACAACGGAAGCCATTGAAAAGCCCAAAAAAGTCAAGTTAAAGTTTCCTGACACAGTGTATTTAATGCATTAAAAGTCAAGATAAAGATGGCTACATCTCTACAGATGACATATGGACCAAATACAGATGTATCCATCATTACTCTCCATAGACTTCAATGGGCATTTTCCATCCACAACATGGATGAAAGTAGTGTATGCTGTGTTTTTAAAATGCATGTGTATTTTATATGCCCATGTGAATAGCATTCACATGGGCATTTTTATCTTTGCTATGGGCCCCTTTTTCTTCTATGTACTGTATGCAACTGCCTGCAGTCCTAATAGGGTATGTGCACACACACTATTTACGGACGTAATTCGGGCGTTTTTGCCCCGAATTACGTCCGAAATAGCGGCTCAATAGCGTCGGCAAACATCTGCCCATTCATTAGAATGGGTCTTACGATGTGCTGTGCAGACGGTCTTTTTTTTTACGCCCCGCTGTCAAAATGCGTGGCGTAAAAAAGACGCCCGCGTCAAAGAAGTGCCTGTCACTTCTTCAGACGTAAATGGAGCAGTTTTCCATGGACTCCATGGAAAAACAGCTCAATTTAACATCCGTTATGGACGCAGCAAAAAGCGCCTCAACATGCCATTACGGCTGAAATTACGGTGCTGTTTTCTCCTGAAAACAGTACCGTAATTTCAGCCGTTACGGACGCTGCCGTGTGAACATACCCTTACAGTGAGTTGTGCCAAATGACAAAATATGCTCTGACAAACTCAGCTCTGCTACATTTGTTAAATAAACATGTAAGGCTATTGTTTTATTCCAACTTCAAGATGATATTTATTGTGAGACCAAATCATTTTCCATTAAAGTAGATATACAGAATTTTTTTTTTTTACCAAATTGAACAAAATTAGTCAAAATGACCAAAATTTTTACAATCAGAGTCTGGCCTTTCAACAAGATTTATTTGATAGTAATGACTACTTACCAACATCAGTATCAGAAATTACAAGACATTGCTGCCCCATTCCAGCCAGGAACATCCACAGATTTAGGTAATATGCCTATTTTTATGCAAATTCGATCATCATCTCCAACCTTGGTGTCAAGTAATGAAATGTTCAGATTTAATGTGCCTATGAAATGAAGACTATAGAGTGTGGTAGAGCCTTCTAATGGCTTGGCAGGGAACTGCATGAAATGAAAATATCCCCAGACTGCCCTGAGGTCGTTTTAGGAGTTAACAGAAGCGATTAGAGTAACATACGATTATGTAATTTAATGTTTTGGGGCTGCATCACTTACCAGTTAAAATAAAATTGTAGGTTTACTTAAAGTGGCCATACATTTTAGGCTTTTAGGTTTCCGCTTTTTTGGCGGAATCAATAGCGTAGTCGAGTACGCTATTGATTTCGCAAAAAAAAATGGAAACCTTACGGAACGGAGACAAACGGAAACCATTAGCAATGGAAGCAATACCATTGATTTCTATGAAAGCTATGGTTTCCGTTCATGGGTTCTCCTGATGGAAAGTTCTGACGGAACCCATGAAGGGAACCCCGACGCAGATGTGACCAAAGTCTTAGATATTTGTCAGCCAACAGCCATTCCGCTCGACTCCCCCATACACGTGCACGCTTGGTCGAATGTGGATGTGTTTTCAATAGGGACTTGTCCTCATAAATGTTTTTTGTTAGCTATGGTTTCCGTTTGGTTTCCGTTCATGGGTTCCCCTGACGGAGAGGTCTGACGAAACCCATGAAGGGAACCCCCGATGCAGATGTGAACAAAACCTTAGATATTTGTCAGCCAACAGCCATGACTCCCCCATACACATGCACCCTTGGTTGAACTTGGATGTGTTTTCAATAGGGACTTGTCCTCATAGAGGTTTTTTGTTTTTTTTGTAGCATTTTGTATTGTTCTTTGGCACTTGTTTCACGTAGTGTTACACACTATTTCTTTATGGATATTTCCAAAGTTGCTGGGAGAGGAGGATTTATTTATTGTCTATAATTAAAATTTTCCTGTTCATTACCGTATTATGGGTTAACGCTACAGTAAGATCACATTATTTTTGTGATTCTCATGGATATTATGTATTTTTTTTAGATGTTTTTTTATCTGTCTGTCTGATGTATTACTTGTGTTGAAATATAATAAAGTATTAATTTTTTATCGTCAGCTATTGTGAGTGTGCACACTCTTTTTTTGCGTTGTAGGCTTTTTGTATGCACTTTCAATGATTCCACACTTGGCTGCGACTTATCTCCTGTAGGAACAAAGGAATGGGCATGTTGAAATCCAACCTGCCCGAACCCTCTCTTCCCTGATATCTGCCGTCAAGGGGAGAGTCAAGACACCACATACATACGTACTAGAAAATTGTCAGGTCCCGTCAAAATTGTCGGGTTCGGCCAAATGAAATCGAGTGTGTATGGGCACTTTTACAGTTGTATAAAAATCCACAGATAATACATTATAATACCTCTTGTAGTACAGAATGGCAAATCCGGCTCTGCTAAATCCGTAGTTCCGAACCAAATCCAGGCAACATAATATATAATTTTAGTCACCATATTACAGCTGTAGCAACTGGATGTAGTGAACTGAACTTATGTGACAATATGGTTTTATGGTAATGTGAGGTTTTTTTATAAGACCGTAGAGAGTTCGAGTGTTGTGACCATGATACCGACAATAAAATGCATCTCTATTATGGTCCAGCTCATTAGTATCACACCCTGCAAAAAGTAAGTGAGATTAATGTTGGACATGGCTAATGGCCGAGATGAGTGAAAAATTCCCTAGAAGTTTTTTTATTTGATGTCTGTTGGATGGCACCTACAACTCTTTGACACGCATCTTACACATAGAAGAAATGATGGAAGCGCGCAATTTCCACAGTCTAGACAAGTAAAGCTATTCTTCTGTTACTATGGTAACTACTAGTATCAGATTTTGCAGCACCTTGTATATATTTAATATATTTCTTTATTTTTTTACTCTTAGAAATAGAATGGTTAGACGGTTGAAAGCTTTCAAGCGCCCTGCGTCCAAGGACAATACATGTTATTCTATGTAGGTGAAGTAATTAAGCTATTGTAATCGTTTTGTCTCTACCCTCCCAATGGAATTGATTGAGAAAGATTACTGTAGTAGTAGAATTTACTGCAGTCAGTTTGCTGCATGTGTAATTGCACCATAAGCAAATATATATCTTATATTACTATAAAAACCTGATAGGATTTTCCCCACCCACATCCAATATTTAGAAGCAGGCGTTCAGCAGTGTATATTACTCGTTCTACTCAGCAAACACCAGGGTATTACAATGGACTGGATTACAATGTAATGCAGATAATCGCACTTTATACAGTACAATATCAGTGGTTTCATTGAATGTTGAAACCTGTGTAGGTGAGGACAAGTTTGGTTTGACAAATGTAAGCTCCTCTGAGCAAGGACATACATGGAAATCATAGGTTACTTAGCAAAACCCAGTATGTACCTCACTGAGTGCTGCGCCAAATGTACCATTAATAAAGTTAATGTTAACTATACCATTTTTATATCCACCGTCCTGTGTTTATTAAATTCATAATATATCTACAGTATATAGTGGGCTCTGTTTTTTCATCTTGATAAATCATATAATTCTGGCTGTATGCAGCTGCCACTAGGGGGAGCTAATTTCATTTAAATTTATACAGCTGGTGGTATAAATCTGTATGTGGGAAACTCCCCCTAGTGGCAGCTGCAGGTCCCATACTGTAGCAGTTGCATGTTTATGTCTCTATAGTAGATGTCCTGCAACCTCTTAATAAATATATGTTCCGATTTCAATATGTGCTTGAAATTGTAAAAATGTAAGCCCACTGACTGCGGGTTATAAATGATGGACCTTAGTTTTAGAGTTGTCTTCTTGTTTCTGAAGACCACTGTGTTGCTAATAGTCATATCTTGGCTGGTTTTGTTGATGGATGTCATGGATGTCTTGTTCAACCGAACCCTAAAGCAATTTAATGTGAATTTTTTTCATGTTTTGTTGGTGACCTGGTGTTGCTAATTTTTTCTGCAGATAACAGATAAATGCATTAACACATTTGCGCTCCCGGATGTGCCATAGTTTGGTGCGCGCTCACTCACTGCTTGCGCTCCATATGCAGCGGGTGTCAGCTGTGTTTTACAGCTAACACACGGGAATAACAGCCAGGAACAGCGATCTCGATGTTCCTGGCTGTTTAAGCCCTCAAATGCTGCGGTCAATCGCGACCTGAGGCATTGAAAAGAGGGGGACGGCCCTCTCCGACAGCTCATCGCCCCCCCCTGCAACAAGATCGGGGGGTGATGACGGTTGTCATGGCAGCCCAGGGGCCTGCCTTCACTCTGCCTCTGTTAAGCCCTGCCTGTGTCTGGGCTTAACAGAAGGCTGTAAAAATGACAATATACTGCATTAATATTGCAGTGTATTGTACCAGCGATCCAATGATTGCTGGTTAAAGTCCCCTAGTGGGGTTAATAAACTGTGTAAATAAATTGGAATTAAGTTTTTAGTTGTAAATAATATAAAAATATTAAGTTTAAAAAAAAATGTCGCATTTTTCCTCTAAAGTAATGTAAAAAATAAAAAAGTAAACAAAATTTGTATCGCTGTGTCCATAAAAGTCTGAACTATTACAATATAGCATTATATTACGTGCACGGTGAATACCGTAAAAAAGAAAAAAATTAAACCGCCAAAATCGCTGTTTTTTGGTCAGCTTAGCTCTTAAAAATGTTTTAATAAAAAGTGATAAAAATATTGTATGTATCAAAAACATATTGTATGGTACCGATGAAAACTACGGTTCGTCCCGCAAAATATAAGTCCTCACACTGTTCAATCGATGAAGAGATAAAAAAGTTATGGCTCTCAGAATGTGGTGACACAAAACAATTTTATTTTTTTTTAAAGTTTTTTTCTTTAAGAGTAGTAAAATATAAAAAAAACTATATAAATTGGATATCACCGTAATTGTATTGAGCCACAGAATAAAGTTAAGTTGTCGTTTTTACCGCACGGTGAAAGCTGTAAAAAACGAAACTCAAATAACAATCGTGGAATCTCAGTTTTTTCTAATTTCAGCTCGCAAATGGGTTTTTTGTTTCAGTTTCCCAGTACATTATATGTTACCAATAGAAACTACAACTCCTCCCGCAAAAAAAAAGCCCTCACACCACTCTTTGACGGAAAAATAAAAAAGTTATGGCTCTTGGAAGGCGTGAAAATCAAAAAATGTCTCAGTTCTGAAGGGGTTAAGTTTATTTTTAAAAGTCGAGACAACCTCTTACTACATACATGTCCTCTTAGGGTCTATGAAAATTTTAGGGGGAGGGTTGATTAAAAGCATAGCATCAGTGAACTAAAGTTGTGATAGAGAAGGTGTTCTTCATTTTCTTTCAATGGTATTTTTGAAGAATTATTTTATTATGGTTGTGCTTTGTGATAACTCTGAATTAAGATAATGTCAGGAACACTCCAGGCATTGTGTTATATATAGTACATGTCTCTTTGGTGTTCTTTAGAATATTTTGTGTCATGCACCGCCCCCTCAGTCCATGCACTCGACATAACACATGTGTGACTTTTGTTTATTTTTCTACGTTCCTATGGAAACCCACAGATAATACATTGTGATTCCATGATGAGTTGTGTAAACAGTCAAATTAAGCTTTGCTACATATCTCAAGCACAGCACTGCTACTTCTTACAAACTCAGCTCCACTACATCTCTTAGGCCCCATGCACACGACCGTATTTTTGTCCACCCGTAAATACTGGCATAAATACGGGTCCTTGGTCACACGTATTCGACCCGTATTGCACCAGTATTTACGGACCCGTGCCCGTAAATACGGGTCCGGTGTCACCAGTATTCCACTCGTATTTATGGGCATGTTTTTGGCTGCAAAATTGCACTGCACTAATCGGCAGCCCTTCTCTCTATTATCGGTGCAGGATAAAGAGAAGGGGCAGCCCTTTCCGTAATAAAAGTAAAAGAAATTCATACTTACCCGGCCGTTGCCTTGGTGACACGTCCCTCTCTTGACATCCAGTCCGACCTCCCTGGATGACGCGGCAGTCCATGTGACCGCTGCAGCCAGTGAATGGCTTGTGATTGGCTGCAGCGGTCACATGGGCTGTAACGTCATCCCAGGAGGCCGGACTGGAGGAAGAAGCAGGGAGTTCTGGGTAAGTATGAACATCTTTTTTTTTTTACAGGTTGATCTATATTGTGATCGGAAGTCACTGTCCAGGGTGCTGAAACAGTTAGTGCTGATCGTTTAACTCTTTCAGCACCCTGGACAGTGACTATTTACTGACGTCGCCTAGCAACGCTCCCGTAATTACGCGTGCACACACGTAGTCACCCGTAATTACGGGAGCTCCATAGACTTCTATGGGCCTGCCCATGCCGTAATTACGGCCTGAAATAGGACATGTTCTATATTTTTCAACGGCACGGGCACCTTCCCGTAAGCATACGGGGAGGTACCCGTGGCCAATAGAAGTCCATGGGCTCGTAATTACGGGAGTTTTTATGGTCGTGTGCATGGGGCCTCAAACTGAGTATTGCTACATATTTTGTAACCTGTTATAAACATAATAAAAATACAAGATTTTATTCATATTTAGCTTTTATAGTTTTAATTTTCTGATGGAAAACCCTGCGTGCAATTTCACAGAGGTATCATCTCATTGTAAGCCATGCATGCTATGGATTAATATTTCAGCATTGTATTTACATAATATAGGATCTAAAACGAATTCAGACCCTGTTTTAAGTCTCATTATCAGGTTTTATAGTGCAGAGAAGAATGCAGGAGATCCAGCTGTTTTGATACTGTTTTTCTGCCCTACTTTATCCAGTCATTAGCGGTGATGGAATAGAGTGAAGGTCTGAGGGTAGACTTTAAAGATTAAGAATTAATAAAAATGAAATCACACACAAATAAAATAGTCTGTTACCATCCTAGAAAGAAAAATATGAGGAAAATACATGAGAGAATTGATGAGCACAGTTGTAAATAGAATGTATGTGTGAAGATGAATATCAAGGAGCAAGCTGCCTTCTTACCAACACAAGGTTATACAACAATCTTATTGATAATGGATCTATAGGGACGTCTCAAGATCAGAGCGTTTTACAATAAGGTTTATTGGCAAGTGGTAACTCGAATCATGAATTTCAGCATGTAGCATAATACATTTAGGCTGAGTTCACATGGGGCGGATACGCCATGTGCGCCACAGGAAATCTGGGCGAAAAACCGCACCTAAGGGTATGTGCACACACACTAATTACGTCCGTAATTGACGGACGTATTTCGGCCGCAAGTCCCGGACCGAACACAGTGCAAGGAGCCGGGCTCCTAGCATCATACTTATGTACGACGCTAGGAGTCCCTGCCTTGCTGCAGGACAACTGTCCCGTAGTATAATCATGTTTACAGTACGGGACAGTTGTCCTGCAGCGAGGCAGGGACTCCTAGCGTCGTACATAAGTATGACGCTAGGAGCCCGGCTCCTTGCACTGTGTTCGGTCCGGGACTTGCCGCCGAAATACGTCCGTCAATTACGGACGTAATTAGTGTGTGTGCACATACCCTAACTGTGTCGCAGTTTTTTGCCTGGAATGTCCGCTGCGGAACACTGGAGCGCTTAGCTGGCCTGCTAGCAGGCCGACCTCCTGGGATGGCGTTTCAACCCAGGAGATCTCTGCAACCCGTAATTGGCTGCAGCGGCCGTCACATGGGATGAAGCATCATCCCATGAGGCCAGCCCTCTGATGTTATCCAGGCCGGCCTCATGGGATGATGTTTCATCCCATGTGACCGCCGCTACAGCCTGTGTTTGGCTGCAGCCGTCACATGGGATGAAACGTCATCCCAGGACGCTGAGCTGGATGGAGGAACACAGACTTCTGGGTAAGTATGAGATTTTTTTTTTCTGAGTTGCGTTTTTGCAGGGGAATCACTTCGAACCCGCTGCAAAAAACTCAACAACTGCTATTTGTTGCAGGATTTACTTCCCCATTGAATTCAAACCCACAACATATAAGCAGCGTTTGCGAAAATACAATTGACATGCTGCCGCATAAAATTCCGAACTGCAGGTCAATTTTTGAGCATTTTTTCCGCTCAGTATTTACGCAGCGTGTGGATGAGGTTTGTGTTATCTCATCCACTTTGCTGCTACTATATTTGCTGCAGATTTTCCGCAATTAATTCTGTTGCAGAAAAAAACACAGTATTTACGCAACATGTGAACTGACCCATATAGTGAACTACACATTCAGGGTTGGACTCTGGGGGCCCAAGCTCTAACACAATAAATTTGGGAGCTGGCGTGTATTTCACAAATAACTATTTGATCTTATTGATGCAATTAAAAGTGTACGTACATAACACCTCTTGTGAACCCCGGCTCCCTGCAGTGTGTTCAGTCCGGGAAATGCGGCCGACATACGGACCGAATATCACGGACTGAAAACGCTTGTGTGAATCCGGCCTAAGGCCTCATGCACACGAACGTATTTTTGTCCTCCCGTAAATACTGGCGTAAATATGGGTCCTTGGTCACACGTATTCGACACGTATTGCACCAGTATTTACTGACCCGTGCCCGTAAATACGAGTCCGGTGTCACCAGTATTCCACCCGTATTTACGGGCACGTTTTCGCTGCAAAATTGCACTGAAGTAATCGGCAGCCCTTCTCTCTATCAGTGCAGGATAGAGAGAAGGGACAGCCCTCCTTTCCGCAGAAAAAGTAAAAGAAATTCATACTTACCCAGCCGTTGCCTTGGTGACGCGCCCCTCTCTTGACATCCAGTCCGACCTCCCTGGATGACGCGGCAGTCCATGTTACCACTGCAGCCTGTGATTGGCCTGTGATTGGCTGCAGCGGTCACATGGGCTGTAACGTCATCCCGGGAGGCCGGACTGGAGAAAGACGCAGGGAGTTCTCGGTAAGTATGAACGTCTTTTTTTTACAGGTTGATCTATATTGTGATCGGAAGTCACTGTCCAGGGTGCTGAAACAGTTACTGCCGATCGTTTAACTCTTTCAGCATCCTGGACAGTGACTATCCCCTGACGTCGCCTAGCAACGCTCCCGTAATTACGGGTGCACACACGTAGTCACCCGTAATTATGGAAGCCCCATAGACTTCTATGGGCCTGCCCGTGCCGTAATTACGGCCTGAAATAGGACATGTTCTATATTTTTCAACAGCACGGGCACCTTGCATACGGGGAGGTACCCGTGGCCAATAGAAGTCCATGGGCCCGTAATTACGTGCCGTAATTACGGCCCGTAATTACGGGCGTTTTTACGTTTGTGTGCATGGGGCCTTAGGGTGGTTCTTTTCCGTGGCTATTGAAATGCATTGGTGACAATGCATTTCAATTCAGTTGAGATTGCAGTATCCTGATGTTTATTTTATTGGCCATAAGGACACCTTTTGGCATGTTTGACTGTTAAATTCTATAGCCCTGTTTATATATGTTGAGAGAGCTTAAGATTGATGGTGAATCTCTAAATCTCCTCCATCATTAATCTAATGTGTGTGGACAGTGTAACATATATCAGACTGATAGACATGGACAGCGGAAAGGGTACAGAGCGGAGAGGGCAGGCAAATTTTGGTGCATACTTGCGTTTTGGTGGATGACTGTGTGACCAGACTAAGCTCCATAACACCAAACTCGGGGGGTATGTTTTCAGTTACTTTTAGGGTCAGTTCACACAGAGTTTTTTGCAGGCAAAAAATCAGCTCCGGTTTTTTTTAAGTGTTTTTGTACCATACGCGGTTTTTTAGGCGTTGTTTCTTTAGGCTTTTTTACCTCTTTCTTCAACAGGCAAAGAGAAAGACTGCGAGCGTTTTGCGGCAGTTTTCTCCGCCTCCCATTAATTTCAGTGGGGTTTTTGAGGCCGAAAACGCCTCAAGAAAGGTTATGTGGATTTTTTTCCGCTCACGGGAAAAATCCGCCTCCGCCTCCCTTTGAAATCAATGGCAGGCGATTTTGGGCGTATTTTTGGCATGGTTTCTGGGTCAAAAACTTTGTTAAAATAACTCTGTGTGAACTAGGCCTAGGTTGTCTTTTGCAACCAATATATACAATTTTCAGAAGCCTCTACAAGAAACAAACATATAGAAAGTTTATTTCTTTAGTAAGCTGAGGAAACCTGTGACTTTGTAATGTCTTACTACTGGTAAATCTCTGTGAATTCGTATACTATGAATATTGCATACAAACTTTTAGAAAGGCTAATAAGACAATATGACGCTTAATATTAACTTAACCTGCAGTTAATGCAATGAAAAGATCAAGTTGTGTCCTTGTGCCTGATAAGAATTTCAACTGATGGAGCTGCAAATAAACCACAGCATTAAATGTGCGCACACAAAGTATTACAGACTGCATGAATGTACAATGAGCATGGCTGTAAATGGAAAACATACAATACTATATATTAGATGGTTGCACTGACATAATGCGGGGCCTCTACAGTACATTGTGTTCAATGAAATTTATTTTCTATAAACCGTTGTCTTCCATATATGTATAGTTAAGAGGATGTCTGCTCTCAAGTAACCTCTTCTCACATGCCTTTTAAGAGAACGCTTTTCCATTGGGGCGGTTTAGTGTACGCTCTCCATTAGCTGAAGTCAAGAATTATGTTAAAAACTGCTCTGAGACTGGATGGCTATTGAAACTGCAGCCATGAAAACAAACACAATTCTTTGTTTCCTATAAACTGTTATGGTTTGTTTTTCCTACAGCAAAAATTTTATAAAATCTCTGTAAACGTAAACCTAAAAAGACTCCTCTCTCCTGGGCCTAAGCCTGCAGAATGAATTCCGGGTAGGTAGGAACCAGCTTTACCTTAATTAAATACACCCTTGGGCAGAATGGGAGGAGTACACAACCAAAAACTGAGGCAGTCACATCCACATCACAAGTTAGTCAGCGCATCCTAACAAAATGAAAAATGTGCAGGTGCCCGTACGCTGTGACTGCAAACGACACATATTAAAAAAAATACATTGCAACAGCACTCTGCGAACGCTAAGACAACTAAATGCACTGTCTCTAGATAATTTTGCATTACTGCTACACTTACTTACAAATGTGAGGTCCTAAGCGCACGTTTTGATCAAATTGTGTGAGCCCACCTGCCACGACAAGGCAACCTCTTTTAAGTGGGTCCCCTCTCTTTCTCTCTCGCTCTCTCTCTTTTTATATAAACCAATCAATGGTGGATGCAGTTTTGGACGCAGATTTGCCACGGTCTACTGCAGCATATCTGCATCCAAATCCGCATTTAAAACAAGGGGGGTTTTGCAGCGGATTCGCTGTGGTCAAATTTGTTGCGTAATAATATGCCACATATAAATCCAGAATTAATTATTAAAATCACCTTGGAGTTTAGTGACCTTGCTTTGATGTGCTTGGCGACTTCTAATAGTCATATTATTTTCTACCAACCTACCTCTCACCAGTAATTGATGATTGCCATGTATACACAGTGGTTGTCAGTCACTGGTGTGAGGGAAGGGGAGAGCGTATTTTGCTGTCCCTTTTGGGTTATTAGCAGAGTATACCTGTACCCATAATATGCTGCCCTTAACCCGGGCAGTATGGTGCCAGAAGAGGAAACCACCTAAAAGTGTCTTCTAACATGTCATATAGACAAGCAGATATCATCGGATACCCTACATCTCAACTGATTCCTGAAATGCAGAGGCTTTGGTGCTATGCATGGTGTGCTTGGGTTTCTATTATGGAAATCACTTGCACAAATCTATTGATGGACCGCCAATGATTTCAAATGTGATCTGATGTGTGCGTTGTGTTAGAGATTTTCAATGATGTAAATGTCTGAGGAAAGTGAAAGAGTTAGGACACTCTGTAGAGGGCCACAACCCCTTCCCTTTAGGCGTTTGTGGGGTTTTGGCTACATTGGAATATATAAACAATATAAAATTTGCAGATTATATACAGGTGACATCCTTGTTTGTGTTATAACATCTGAAAAACATCTTGTTCATCTTGTAGGGGTTTTCCTATCTCATAAACGCTGACATATAGTTGAGAATGAAGACACCATAGCGCTGGGCGCTGCAGCAACTTTACTATATGGAAGGGTGGGGGTCCTCGCGGTTGGACCCCAACTCATCAGAAATTGATGGCATAGCTGAGCGATATGCCTTTATTTTATGAGATGGGAAAACCCCTTTGATTCCAAAATGTTCTCCTAGTGGACATTTATGGGTTTCTTTAAAATAGGGGTGGGTGGATTGGCACGTATGGCGTCAAAATGCGTTTTTATTTGTTTCATAGTTATGTCATTTGTTAGCACAGTGCATTTCATTTTATACTTATTGCATAAGAGATGGTAAACATTCTAGACCAGGACAATAACAAATTTGCATAAAATTACTGATAATTGGCCGCCATATTTAAAGCGGGGATACACAGCTATGTAGATGCTTTGCTTTTTGTGATTCTGTGCCCCAATACTTATGTGGATTATATTTAAAGGCTATGTACACCTTGGTAAGCACATATTTTTTATTAAATGATTGTATTTAGCGTTTTTAAGCAACTTTCCAAATCACTTTTATTGAAAAAATATTTTACATTTTAAGATACATCTTCTATGTATTCTGTATACATAGAAGCTGTATCGTTCTCTCCAGCCGATTCTGTCGGTTCAGCTGAACTGACGGCTTGGCTGAGAGTGGGTCCTGCATGTCCCTGATACACAGGATCCAGCTAATATCAATCACATCTAAGTTCATAACTTAGATGTGATCATTATTAGCTGAATCCTGTTTGATCCTGCAATCGATCCTGTGTGATCCTGCTATCGATCCTATGTGATCCATTTATCGATCCTGTGTGATCCTGCTATCGGACAACCCCTTTAAGAAGATAAACATAAGATAAAGGTTCTATTTCTAATAAGAATTTCAAAGACACTACAAGGGATTTTATTATAAAACTAATACTGCTTTCTAGTCCAGAATTAACCGATTAGGTATTGGATAGTGGATACTATAATTACGTTATTAGGACTTGGTATAGTATAGTCTAACTGACATGTGATTCATCATATAGTTTCTTGTGGATCTATGTTTACTCATTTTGTCATCAGAGGAATTTTTCGTCTTTATTCAAGGAGATTGCAATGGGAATATATTGTTACATTCTCCATGATAAATATGAATTTATTGATACCTATATGAAAAATGTAATTGTATTATTTATTGTATTATTATCATTGTATTATTACATTTCTAAAACCAATATATTCTAAACACAAATGGTCAGACGATGGTCGCAAGGCTGAAAATATTCACTAATTATATGTGGATTGTTCAATATATTCCTAAATAAAAATAATTTGCATTGAATCTCCTGGAGAGTGCACAATTTGTATTTATAGTCTGGTGCTTAAAGGGAACCTGTCATATTGAAAATGCAGTCTTATCTGCGGGCATCATATTATAGTGCAGGAGAAGCTGAGCAGATTAATACGTATTTACGTGGGAAAAAATTCAGAATAACTTGTAATTTATAGATTTAAATCCCTACTCTCACTGGGCTGAGGAGTCCATTGGGCGGTCCATTTTAGTGATTGATAGTCATCTCTGTATTCATTCTCACACAGGAAAGTCTGTCAATCACTGAGTGAGACCGCCCACTGGACTCTTAAGCCCAGAATGAGCAGAAGTTTAAATGAATAAATTACACGTTATACTCAATCTTTTCCCAATAACTATATATCACTCTGCTCACCTTCTCCTGCTCTATAACATGCTGGCTACAGATGGGACCGCATTTTCTCATCAAGGCCCCTAGCATCCACATGACCACAACAACATTCAAGTCCCTTGTGCTAATAAAGGGAATCCTGAAGATAGGCCATATATGTTTTTTAGAACATATTTTTATCATTTTAATCAAAAATAAAGTTGTATACAAACATGTGACCACATATGACCAAAGGTCAACCATATAGAATAAGTGAGTACAATGATATTGATGTTCCCCATGTTATTACAACCATGAAATGCATAAGATAGTACAGAGCTATGTCTAATCTGTTGCTGAAGCCAAATAACACCATGAGCAAAAGACATCCATTGATACCACATCAATGAAAGCTGAACTTTTACATCAATAAAGACCTGCAGACCCCATTCATAGTGCTCTAAGTTCTTATGATGAGTCAGAGGCATGATTATTTTAGTCCTGCGATTTTGTTACTTACCGACTGTTACCTTCTGAAGAATCAGATAGATTCCAATGTTTTCCTGGCTCCTGCAAACGATGTCAATTTCAGACAAGCAAAAATACATAAAGTGTGGCAAGCAGGGTTATTTTTATAGGGTTTTCAGATGTTGCAGTTGCACCCGATCCCCGGTGCCTGTAGGATCCTACCGGCCCCTCTGCCACATAAAAAGACACAGAATTATAAATGGTACATGGTAGGTGGGGGGCCCTGTTACAGATGTTGCACTGGCTCCAGGAACTTCGTGTTATACCTCTGGTGGCAAGCAGACATAATGGATGCTGAAGACATAGCTTCGGGACATATTTGGGATTGATACATTCCCCCAGGATATCTGATACACAGCTTAAAGATGTACTATACAATAGTAGAATATATACAGCATAGTGAGTGCCCAAGATGCCCACACACAAGCGCACACTACTAGTGAATGTAACAGGCAATATTCCTTTAAGAAAGCATAAGCACTGAAGTTATAGTCAATTATTTTGCTGGTTCAGTTTAATCTGACAGCTGTAGATATTAATCACTTATCTACGATTCCTCTCAATCTAAGAAGTCAGTAAAGTGGACAGATCAGATGATATGGAGTGTTCCTTGTTTCCAACTGACACATCTAACTTGGCTTTCTCTGAGAGATAAAAAATAAAATGTTTCCTATGTTGTCACAGTTTTAATGCACGAGTTCAATTGTGGTCATAAAATGTGCTAAATCAACAGTAAGTAGAAAACTTTCATCCAATCATTTGAAATGAATGTGTTATCAGAAAATTACCTAATGTTTAAATCAAGTTTTTATGTCACCCATATTTTTTAGGATTTTTTTGGTAATGTTTTTTTTTACAATTTCTATGTCATTATATATATATATATATATATATATATATATATACTAAAATCTTGCAGTTTTCACTCAGAAAACTGAGTCTCACAATAGACTGACCCTTCCTGTTCTGTAGATATCACTTCTCAGCTGTCATCTTATTATAATCACAGGCAGGATTACACTGACAGGTAACACCTCTATATAGATAACACATGATCACCATTCATAATAGACTGACCCTTCCTGTTCTGTAGATATCACTTCTCAGCTATCATCTTATTATAATAACAGGCAGGATTACAACGACTGGTAACACCTCCATTTAGATAACACAGGATCCACCATTGACAATAGATGATGGACATAGCTCACCTACTATCCCTTCCTGCACAATAACCTCTGCACAGGTCACAGATCATGCCTAAAACACTCTACCATAGAAGTCAATGGGTCAGCTCCAGACTATTGCTTCCTATAGCCTATGTGGCTGCTGTAAATCACATCTCTAAATAAAGGTAGGAACCAGCTTTACTCTAATTAAAAACACCCTTGGGCAGAATGAGAGGAGTGCACAACCAAAAAATAGCGGCAGTCACCACCCCCACATGTACAACACAAAAGCACAAAAAAGTTGGTCAGCACATCCTAACAAAATAAAAAATGTGAAGGTGCCCGTAGGCTATGACTGCCAACCACACATATAAAAAAACACGTTTCAACAGCAATCTGCACACGTTAAAACTACCAAATTTACTGTATCTAGATAATTTTGAATTACTCTTACGGGTTCCTAGCGCATATTTTTATCAAATTGTGTGAGTCCACCTGCCACGACAAGGCGACCTCTTTTAATTGGGTGCCTAACCTAAAAAGACACCTCTCTCCTGGGTTTAAGCCTGCAAAATTAATTCAGGGTAGGTAGAAACCAGTCCCTAGCCTAAAAAGACAACTCTCTCCTGGGCCTAAGCCTGCAGAATGAATTCAGGGTAGGTGGGAAATGGTTTTACTCTAATTAAAAACACCCTTAGGCAGAATGGGAGGAGTGCGATTTTAAAGACTTCTTTATTACATAATGTATGTTTTACTTTTGCTTCCTCTGGATCAGGGGCGTAACTAGGAAAGACTGGGCCCCATAGCAAACTTTTGACTGGGGCCCTCCCTCCCCTGGGTGTCACACAACCCCCCCCCCCCCCCTTGTAGATAGTGCCTTTTTTACAGCCCCCCTGTAGATAACGCCATACAATCCCCCCTGTAGATAACGCCATACAGCGCCCCCTGTAGATAACGCCATACAGCCCCCCCCTGTAGACTGTATGGTGTTATCTACAGAGGGGGACTGTATGGCGTTATCTACAGAGGGGGACTGTATGGCGTTATCTACAGGGGGGGCTGTATGGCGTTATCTACAGAGGGGGACTGTATGGCGTTCCCTACAGGGGGGGCTGTGTGGCGTTATCTACAGGGGGGACTGTGTGGCGTTATCTACAGGGAGTTTGTATGGCGTTATCTACAGAGGGGGCTGTATGGCGCTATCTACAGATGGGGCTGTATGGCGTTATCTACAGAGGGGGCTGTATGCCGTTATCTACAGGGGGGTCTGTATGGAGTTATCTACAGGGGGGACTGTATGGCGTTCCCTACAGGGGGGGGCTGTGTGGCGTTATCTACAGGGGGGACTGTGTGGCGTTATCTACAGGGGGGGCTGTGTGGCGTTATCTACAGGGGGGACTGTGTGGCGTTATCTACAGGGGGACTGTATGGCGTTATCTACAGAGGGGGCTGTATGGCGCTAACGCCATACAGCCCCCACTGTAGAGAACGCCATACAGCCCCCCCCCACAGGATAGGGGATACATGTTCGATCGCTGGCACTGATAAGGAGAACGGGGGACTGAAAGTCCCCCCAAGTTCTCCATGACTAACCTCTGACTTCCGGCGTCTGTGTCGGCAGCTCAATAAAAATGAAAGGAGCACTGGTCACGCATGCGCACAAGCGCGACAGGCGCTCCATTCATTTCTACGGAGCTGCCGACACAGACCCCGGAAGTCTGAGGTTTGTGATGGAGAACTTCAGGGGACTTTCAGTCCCCCGTTCTCCCTATCGCTGCCAGCGATCACACATGTATCCCCTGTCCTGTGGATTGGGGATACATGTCTTTTGTTTAATGGCAGAGCGGGGAGATACCTCCCTCCTCTGCCATAGTGTTCAGTGGCGTCCCGCTGTAGCAGCCATAGCGGCTGCTAGCGGAGCTTGCGGCCATGGTGGGGGCCCGTGCCGGCGGGCGACACAGGTCCCCTCATGCCACGGGCCCCGTAGCAGTCGCTACCGCTGCTACGGCGGGAGTTACGCCACTGCTCTGGATCAACATAGTTAGAAAATATAATAAATTGGACTTGCATGGATTTTCATCTGTATTCAGTCTCATTATGAATGCATTTATTACCAAATAGTATCTAAATATATTTTCTCAGTGCAGTTTATAAAATTTCATCCAAGGCTACATTTTTACATTCATTAAAACTGTATTTCAGGGACATGTTTAACAGATCTGCGTCATTTTTTTTAGCAATTAGTATACCCTGAAATTATGTGTGTGACAATAGTTGAGAAAGGCCATTTCACCCATGGCTGCTTAAAGAACAGGCAATTTACGCACAAGTGTTCCCCTAGAGTAAGTCAGTATGAGAATTTATTGTGGTATGCTGATATGTCTAACTGGCTTGTAAATTACAATTAAGCATAGAAAATGTAGAAATCCATAATGGTTTCGTCAAAATGTTTGTAGAGGAAAAACTGCAATGGCCAGATGTTACATGAGAGTTGTAGGAACATTTTACATTTCCCAAAAATCTGGGTTTTGTGTTCTTTTTTTTTTTTTTTACTATATGCTCTATCTATTTAATCTGTGTTGCATTTTTATCTGCTGACGTTGAGAAAGCGCTGAAAAGCAAGTAATGAAAACATCATGATCCTAAGGATAGATCATTGCATAAGGCATAAGTAGACACGTGCTGCCAACTGTGGTATGGTTCCATTGCACAAAATATTAGAGCTCATACTTGTCCCATGACTGTAATGCTTGTCCATTATGTCTTAAAACGACAGTATTGAGCACTTACACGTAATTTAATTTGTTTCATTGCATTATAAAATTTTATTAGGCCAGGGCTACACTGAGACTTTTTGTAGCACTACTGAACTATCGAGAGACAGCTGCAGTGGCGGATTAAGAAGACCATAGGCCCTGGGCTGTTATCCAAACTTGGGCCCCCCTTCCGCACCGCCGCCCTGCTGCGCCGTACTATTGTTAACACTACCTTTTTGGGAAAGCATTAAAAAATGGGTGTTATGATTCCCCTTGTCACAGGGCTGTGTCCCTACATACTGACAGTATCACACTGTGCAGGGACACATCCTCCTGACAAGGGGAATTGTCTATTAGTCCTGGACTGTAGAAAGACTTTTTGTGAAATACAAGGATTTCCTATAATAAACATGTCTGGAGAGGTGACAGATTCTCTATAAATCTAGTGACTCACAGGTGACGACATCTCAGATTCTAGTAGTTTTTTTCCTCATTTCTTCTCCATCCGGTCCAGCGCTCATGACAACTTTTCCTGGCCATTTCTGCAGAATTTGCCACTCAGATGTCTTCGGCTCCTCACTTTTCCAACATGTCCATACCTAAAGGAAAATAAAATTATCATGGTGCCACATACTGTGCCCCTAAATATAATAGCACCAAACACTGCGCGCCGGAATATAATAATACCATACACTGTAAAACACCACAAACACACAGCCCCCTGTACATAGTGCCACACTCAGCCCCCTGTATATATCACACATCCCCCTATAGCTAGTACCACACACATCCCCCCGTAGAGAGTGTTACACACAGCCCCCTATAGATAGCGCCATACAGCCCCCCTGTAGGGAGCACCACACAGCCCTCCTCCTCTTGTAAATTGCGCCACAGAGCCCCCCCTGTAAAGAGCCCCACACACATACCGCTGTGTATAGCGCCACAAAGCCCTGCCTTGTATGTAGTGCTACACAGCCCTCCCCCTTTGTACATAGTGTCACACAGCGCTCCACCCTTGTATATAGTGTCACACAGTTCTCCCCACTTTGCATATAGGGCCACACAGCGCTCCCCCTTGTATATAGGGCCACATAGCGCTCCCCCTTGCATATAGTGCACACAGCGCTCCCCCTTTGTATATAGTGCCAAACAGCGCTCCCCTCCTCCCTTGTATACAGGGTCACACAGCACTTCCCCCCTTGTATAAGGGGCTACACAGCGCTTCCCCTTGTATATAGGGCCACATAGCGCTCCCCCTTGTATATAGTGCACACAGCGCTCCCCCTTTGTATACAGTGCGACACAGCGCTCCCCTCCTCCCTTGTATACAGGGTCACACAGCACTTCCCCCCTTGTATAAGGGGCTACACAGTGCTTCCTCTTGTATATAGGGCCACATAGCGCTGCCCCTTGTATATAGTGCACACAGCGCTCCCCCTTTGTATATAGTGCACACAGCGCTCACCCTTTGTATATAATGCCACACAGCGCTCCCCTCCCCCTTCTATATAGGGTCACACAGCACTTCTCCCTTTGTATATAGGGCTACACAGCGCTTCCCCCCTTGTATATAGGGCCACACAGCACTCCCCCCTTGTATATAGTGTCCCACAGCGCTCCCCTCCCCCTTGTATATAGGCCCAGACAGCGCTACCCTCCCCCTTGTATATAGGGCCACCCAGCACTCCCCCTTGTATATAGTGTAACGGAGCACTCCCCCCTCCTTGAATATATACACAGCACTACCCCCACCTAAAAAAATATATATATCTTTTACTTACCTTGCCCCGTGGCGGCCGCTCCAGCTGGACACATGTGAATCCTCCAGACTAGACGAATTCGCAGACCGGCGTGATGCAGTACCTCATCACGCCGGCCTGTGCAGGGAGTCTTCCCAGCGCCTTATAGGCTGCAGGCCTAACATGGCCTGCGGCCTATAATATTCATTTGTATCTGAGTCCTGAGGACTCAGATACAAATGAATGTGCCTGCCGCTAGCACTGGGGCCCCGTCCAGTGCTAGCGACGCCACCGGGCATTAGGGGGCCCGTGCGGTCATGTGCGGTCCGGGTGGCCATGGGCCCACAGGGAGCCTTGGGCCCCACGCGGCCGCCCGAACCGCCCTAATGATGATCCACCACTGGACAGCTGCAGTCCACAAGATTGAATGCAACTCAATGTGTGTATTTGGACTGCAGTTGTAGCCTTATTCTTTTTTTGCCTCTGTTTTTTTTTTATATATGGAATAATGTGCGCCTTAGTGTAGATGATACAAATATTAGTAGTCACCATGAAGTTGACTATAAAAAAGTACATGGTTACCGGTGTTGATACAGGTAACAAAACATACAAAAGTGTTTAATTATTTTCTTAATTTATAGTGGGGGCACATAATTGTGGTACGTCTGTATTATAATGCACACTTCAGCATCTACTGAACCTCCTATGAAGAACAAGTGGTAGCTGTAAATTCATCCTCTCAAAATACGGTTATACAAAATTCAGGCTGCTTCAGAACCTTATTTTCAAGAGGAATGGGGAGCGTCCTAGTAAATAACTGGGGTTTGTATTTGACAGTACTAATCCCCAGATCCTGCAGAACAATTCCACAGTGATCCTCTCAAAACCAATAGCTGCCACTGTAACAAGTGCTTGCCACAATTTCCCCCATATAGTATCAGTCAAAGTGCTCTCAAAAAAGACCCCAAACAGTGCCTGCTACAAGATGCTTAGGTTTGCCACCAGGGCGGTAAACCACTGGCCCAGCCGATATTTACATTGGGAGGCCGGTAAAAGCGGTATTTCTGCATAATAAAACAGTGCGTGCCCAGTCAGGTTACTTCCTACTTGCATTAGATACTCCTCCTTTACCAGTCCGCTCAGCCCTAAGTACGTCAGCAGTGTCAGAATTAAGTCAAGTGTGAAATTGGTGCTGGTGGAAGAATGTAACGGGCAAGATAGCAGAGAGCTAGAAACACTCACATTGAGCAGCCCGACATGTGCACATTGGCTGTGCAGCCCAGAGAGACAAGAATGGATCAGGAAGATACTTACTGAGTTACAGGGAGTCATTGTCTATCTGAAGGTCTCAGATCGAAGTGGAATTTACACTCAATGTGAAGCCACACTCCAAACTACATCCCCTTTTTACCTGTGTCGGGGTGTATTTATTTACACATTCCGTTTTTTTGTTGTTTTTATATCACAATTTGTACAAAATCGTGGCAAAAAAAGCCACACAGCCCAAATGTGTAAATACACCCTAAACCTGGCCAATATTTTTGGGTGGAAAAGGTGACAACCCTAAGTAGGCCTCATAACATTGCCAGTTACAATGTCCCGCTAAACAGTATCAAATTGCCCTCAAACAATAGCAGTAAATTTTAGTAATTCGTAAAAATTCTTGAATCTATATTCTTGTCCATAACTTGCAATAAAACAAATTACTCCAACTGCCCTGCAAACAAATTCCACACACTTCCGCCACATTGGTATTATTTTTCTTGCAAACGTTTGTAATAGTTTTTAAAGGTCTCTTAGTATTTTAAGCATCTAGTATTCTTGAAATTAACACAATTCCTTATTTAAATAAAAAGGAAGAATAATGGAGGAGACCAGCAGCTCTTCGAACTGCCTCAATATACATGAGATGCAAGGTCAAATGTGGTGCCTGAGCTCAATAATTATTTCTTTAGTATAATAGTTTAAACTGTTGTTTTCGATGCTTCTGGGCACTTATCTCTAGGAATCATGTGATAATTATTAGAAATGCCATGTCGGGTGAATAATTTATGGAATTTGAAATGTTTCTGTGGTGCTTCATATGGGAAGTGAAATAAAATGTCCAACATGATATGTAAGTTTAAAGAAAGTGCGCTTCTCTGGAAGATGATAAATTGCCTCAGCTCATAACATTTCTTCTAAGACTGATGAGGAAAACTGATTTCATTTATAATCTTTACCCGCTGAAGATTTTTTTCTCAAGAGAGAAAAAAGATTCCTTGCCCTCCTGAGGGTTAAAAAGAGATTAAATCAGAATATCATTATGAAAGCTCATATAGTGCATTCTGCATTAAAATGACCTGGTGAGCAACAAAGGTGATTGTAAAATATTAACAATAGAAATAGTTATTAAAGGAATATTATACCATTGTTTTAATGGTCGAACTGTGTAAATGATAACAAGGGTGGTAGCTAAATTACCTCTATTTTGTAGGTAGGCATAATCTACCCTGGGTGTACCACACTGGTCATCTAGGGGCCAATTCCACATTGACCATGTACCAGATCTATTCAAATCTGCCCCATTCTACGCACGTCTAAAAGTGGAAAAACTAGTCTGGGAAACATCTTGGAGACCAGGGCATGCAGCTTGTTAAGCAGACTAATTCTCAACACTTCATACTAACTCTTATTACCCACATTCCAGAAAGGATCATCCATACCCTTCCTGGCCATCCGCAAATTGCTTCTGGAATTGCACTACAACTGGTACCTACGACTATATTTGGTGGTGATGGTCATGTCCTACAATTGCTCTTTTGAAGAATAGACAATTGAGGGCATCCCAAAGGCAAGCAGGTCATTTATTTCCTCATTCTTCACAGGCACATAGCAAATTATTTTACTGAGGTCAAAAGTCGAATGGCCCATTAGGCTGGGACTACCCATCAAGTTGTGCAGCACAGCAGGATGTAATGTGAACCCTAAATCCAGTTATGGTCCAAACAATCTGATTGAGAAGATTCCATAATACAATAGCTTAGGCCTCTTGCAGTTGACTGCTATGGCCCAAGTATTTTGATCTAATATGGCTTATGGACAGCATAATATAAATATTGTATATCATATTATTTAATAATTCAAAACACTATCATTGTGCAAAAACAAAAAATGTCATTAAAAAGTTACTTTAGGAGAAAGTCAAACAAGTTTATATTCTACCATGAGTGAGAATCGAGACATTAGGCGGAGAGATAGTGAAGGTGGTAGTGACGTGTAGGTGATAATAGATTATATGGTTCGTGGGTCTGTAGGTTGTTTTTGAAGTTTTAAAGAGACTGGATTTTCAAAGATTTTTTTGACATGGAAATCAAGAACAGGCAATCGAAATATTTTCCAGAAAGTTCCATGGACGTGATAAGATAAGCATGTGAAGATATTAAAATTTTTACACATAATACAATACTGTGTTTTCCCAATCATGTGTGAGAATACTTTAAAGGGATTGTCTAATTTAGAAAATTGTCTCTTTCTCCACTTATCAGCTACTCCCCCCCCCTGCCCCCGCCCCCGCCTCCGCCTCCGCCTTCTCCCCCTCCCTCTTGCACTGATCATTCACTCTCAAACCTTCTAAATCAATCTTGAGAGACTAGAAGGATTATCAACTCGTTGAAGGATCAGGCTACATGTTGCCCTTAGACAGTGTTCAGAAGACGTATTTTTCCATCACAAAAATCTGTTGCTGATTTGACTGAGAATCCACGGCGGGAAATCCAAGGCTGACCGTGGATTTGCAGTTTCATCTGTCACGGATCTGCATACAAAATAGCCCAATTCGATGAAACTAATCTGTATGTGGGTACCCAACCCGGTTTTTACATAGAATACCCATGGAAACCACATCAAGTAGTGAGATATCACTCTCTTTTTTCCTGCATCACGTTTTTTAAGAGCATTTTTGTGCAAAATATGCATTGTTTCTGCGCCAAAATACATGTTAAAATCTGTGTGAATATGGCCATAGAAGTCTATGGAGAGGAGAGGTGGAGGGTGCTGGAGGGAGACAGAGGCAGAGACACACTGAAAGATTCTCCTGCAATTTCTAGTAAATATTCTAGCTCACCAGAGTGCTAGATTTAGAGTTACACTGCTCAGTACTGCTATATAATGTCCTCCATGCTGCTGCTTCTTAGTTTGTGAGAGTGAGAAAGGGGAGCAGGATCTCCTCTTTTCTGCGTGTGCAGTGTATGGGAGATATCAGAGCAGCTAGTCCCCACCCCCTTTGGGGCTGAGGGGGAAAACAGACAATTAGAAACAGAGGATACAGATGGGAAAACTGGTTGAAATTACACATACATGTCATTTAATGGACAGAAATACTGCTATTCCTCAGGTACACAAACATGACAGCTTATTCTGAAAAGACAGGTATGCTTTCATTTTGCTTGTGGTGGTGCTGCAGGAGAATTCAACAATGGTTGCTGGATTTCTGGACAGATTGCCACTAATCCCTGGGGCCCCCAGAAGACGAACACCTGGTTATTAGTCTATCATAAGATGACCCTTCTAACCAAAAAAGACTGTCCAAAGTGGACAACCCTGTTAAACCCTGCCTATAAAATCCAAATATTGGTTTTCCAGAGATGTCTCTGGGATCTAGTTCCCGTAGTTGCATAGCTTTCTAGATTCTCTAGAGATCAAGTTTTGGAAATGTCATTATGTCTTTAAATATGTAAAAGTAAAATGCCAACTGCATTGTACTCGGGCAAAGAAACAACAGGCAGTTTATCAGCTCCCGTTGACATCACAATCTCTTCTGCAAGTTCTCACCTGTAATTGCTATTTATCATTCTAAATATAACTGATTTATTCGGTGCCATTACTATTTATGTGTGCCGCGTATGCGTTAGGCCTTCTGGGAAAGTCAGCTTTGAAAGTTAATGTATGGAATTTTCCAGTAGATCAGTATAGCAGCAGGAGCCAAGAAAGCATCAAATCAAAGCATTATTGCAGCATTTTGATTTGTATGAGGAAAAATAAAGAAACAATAAAATTAAAGGCTGAAATAACATCCTGAATTGTTTTGCAAGAACCTGACCTCAAAGTGTCACAGTCGTCTTATTGATAGATCCTGTACGTTCCAATTACCAAGATCAAACACCCGAACAATCTCTATGCCTGACTAAAACCAGTAGGAAATAATTGAGCGGTTGGTACAGCCGAGGTTTGCCCTTTCTATGTTTTTGCTTCATCAAGTTTGTACTGTATTGAGGAAGGTTCTTTTTTTGTGCTAACAAAAGATGTTGTCTGTTTCTGTGTCATTAATTAAAATATACAATGGCCATGACCTAGCAAAATTCATGACCCCAAAGTGGCCACAATAATCCTAATACATAGACACAACCACATTGAAAAGTAAGTACACCTTATGTATAGTTTTGTTTTATCTTTCAGCATAGGCGGAAATACTGTATTAATATTCTTCAAATAGTATGTAAAGATAAAGGCGATGTAATTAAACAAAACACTAACAATGTAACTTTGCAATAATTTATTAGACAAAAATTCTCACTACTTAAAAAATTTGAATCATGTGCACCAGATCAGGTGCAAATTAAAGAATATTGTTAGAGAAGATTCAAGGAGGAACCTGGTTTATATAAACCTCAGACATTTAGTTTGGTTTGCTCTTTGCTGTCGAATATATGGTAATCAACATGCCTAGATCTAATCAGCTCTCAGGCTGCAGGTATAGATTCCTATACATCTGGAAAGGGATTTAAAAAGATCATTGGGTGTGAATAATTCCGCTGTCCGGAAGATCATCTACAGGTGGAGAATATGTCAAACAACTGCCAACTTCACCAGGCCAAGCTGTCCTAGTTTAACCGAGAGCAGGAGGCAAGATGTTAAAAGAAGTCTCTTAGAACCCCAGAATTTCATTACAAGACCTACAGGTTGCTCTCACCCCTATTGCTGTCAAGTAGCATGTCTACCATTGGAAAGCAGTTGCACAAGTTAGATCTACATGGGCGGTGCCAGGAGGAAACATTTAGGTCGGGTTCCCACTTGTCGGATACATAAAAACTGTACAGAGTATCCGACCTGGAACCCGTAGCACCTTCTGTCCAAATAACAAAGTGGTGCGGTTTTTCGGATGGAGTTTACGCTGCGGAAAAAAAAACTGTTCATACTTACCACCTCCCTCTTCTCGGCGCGGAGTCTAGCCACCTAAAATGACGTTGCACGCCATGTCACATGGAATGCAACGTAATCCCAGGAGGCAGGACTGCAGAAAAAAGGAGAGAGTTCTGGGTAAGTATGATTTTTTTTTTTCCGGAGTTGCAAATGTTGCGGTGGAATCACTACGATTTTGCCACAAAAGTCGCAACATATGGCTTTATGTTGTGGGTTTTGCATCCCCATTGAATTTATTGAGGAAAACCCGCAACAGAAAAGCAACGAAAACGCAGCATAAATTGGAATACTGCAGATTTAAATTCTGCAACGCAGGTCAATTTATTAATGTTTACGCTGCAGTTTTTTTACACAGATTGTGCATGGGATTTTCTTAACGTCGTCAACTATTCTGCTACTGTAAATGCTGCGGAATTTCCGTACAGACTTAAGTTGCGGAAATTCGGCAGCGTTTGGGCTTCATGGGAATCCAGCCTACTGTCCAAAAAGAACATCAAGGCAAAACTCGAGTTTACTCATGAACACGTTTGGTTCAATGAAATGTTACTCCTGTTGAAGCTCTTCAAAGTGATTGTTCAGTTTTAAAACACTCACAAGATGTTAACACTGGAAACAGATGTATGTAAAAAAAAGAAAGAAAGTACAACATTTCTTAGACATTTGGAAAACCTTTATTAAAACTTTACCACTCACAATACAAACCAAAATAAAACAAAACTTTTTCTTGACCATATGGTACCTGGAAATGGACTTGATGGGTGATCCTCCTATGTAAACTTATTATTCTGTCAACATTATTTTATATTGAATTTGCAGGTGAGACTTGCTGACAGCGTTCTCTGGACCCTATGTGCTGATAAATGTATGTGACTGCGTATTATTTGTGTTTTTGTTTTTTTTTTGTTTTGTTTGTTTGGTGCTTTGTATTGTTACAATACATTAATTCTTCACACTAGTGTTAACTCGTTGTTATATCTATATGACTTATTTGCTCACTGTATATGCAAAGTCACCAATGCCAGTTGGTTGGTTGGTTGGTTGGTTGGTTGGTTGGTTGGTTTGGTTGGTTGATTTGTTGCTCTGCATAATAAAAACATTTTAAAAGAAAAAATGTTTACTCTTTCTTGATTTTAATCAGAACACAAGAATTAAATTACAAAGCAGTTTCTTGCTAGTATAAAACTTGTATAATACATAGGATAGATATTAACTATCCCATAGAACAGGGGTCTCAAGCACGCGGCCCGTCTGCTCCGAAACTCTGGAATTCCCTGACATCGCTGTCCACCTATGAACAGCGATGTCTGGGGCTTCCCCAGAGCCGGAGTCCCGGGCAGAGCGCTAGTACAGGCTCTGCTCCGGGACTCTGTGGAATTCCCTGACATCGCTGCCCATATATGGACAGTGTGTCAGGGTCTTCCCCAGAGCGGAGTCCTGGGTAGAGCTATTATCGGCTCTGCTCCGGGACTCTGGGGTAGCCTCTGACATCGCTGTCCATACACCGACAATGATGTCAGGGGCTTCCCCAGAGCAGGAGTCCCAGTGATGTCAGGAGCACAGCTGGAGTCCCAGGAAGAGCCTACTAGCGCTCTGCCCGGGACTCGAGCTCTGGGGCTGCCGCTGACATCTCTGTCCATATATGGACAGTGATGTCAGGAGCAGAGCTGGAATCCCAGACAGAGTGCCAGAAGCGGCTCTGCTCCGGGACTCCAGCTCTGGGCAAGCCCCTGACATCACTGTGGTAGCATCTGCAGAGGGCACTGTAGTAGTATCTGCGAAGGGCACTGTGGCAGCATCTGCGGAGGGCACTGTGGCAGCATCTGCGGAGGGCACTGTGGCAGCATATACGGAGGGCACTGTGGCAGCATATACGGAGGGCACTGTGGCAGCATATATGGAGGGCACTGTGGCAGCATATACGGAGGGAACTGTGGCAGCATATACGGAGGGCACTGTGGCAGCATATACGGAGGGCACTGTGGCAGCATATACGGAGAGCACTGTGGCAGCATATACGGAGGGCACTGTGGCAGCATCAACGGAGGGCACTGTGGCAGCATCAACGGAGGGCACTGTGGCAGCATCAACGGAGGGCACTGTGGCAGCATCAACGGAGGGCATTGTGGCAGCATCAACAGAGGGCACTGTGGCAGCATCAACAGAGGGCACTGTGGCAGCATCTACAGAGGGCACTGTGGCAGCATCTACAGAGGGCACTGTAGCAGCATCTACAGAGGGCACTGTGGCAGCATCTACAGAGGGCACTGTGGCAGCATCAACAGAGGGCACTGTGGCAGCATCCACAGAGGGCACAGCGGCAGCCTCCACAGAGGGCACTGCGGCACTATCCACAGAGGGCACTGCGGCACTATCTAAAAAGGGGCTGCCCAATCTTGACATGTGTGCTAACTGAGCCGCCAGACTGCATTTAGCAACACTTAAACTGGAAAACTGGATTGTTGAAATAAGCACGTGGAGAAATATCTCAAATTTTAAACCTAGCGGTATTATTATAGTAATGTAGTATTATTATTATAGTAGTATAGTGTTATAGTAGTTCAAATAACTAATTCATTAACAATAATTTTGTATTGTATCAAATTTGAAAGTAATGCGGCCCGTCAACTTCCCATTTTTTCTATATGCGGCCCACTTACCCGGCCGAGTTTGAGACCCCTGCAATAGAATGTTGGAGATGTAAATCAAGCCTCGGGAATACATCTCACATTTAGCTCAGATGTTCATGATAAAACATTTCTGGGACACGATTAGTCAAATCATTAATGATTGTTATGATTTCAATGTATGTTTATCTCCAGGGATGATTCTTCTCAGCATTGATATAATGCATAAAATCAGCAATACCCAACCTACTAATTCCTAAATATTGGAAGAACACAGCCACACCTTCTATAATAGAATGGTTATGTGAAGTTAAAGGGTTTGTTCGGACATGGGACCGTTTTTCATACTGATGACTTATCCACAGAATAAGTTATCAGTATATGAGAGGGTCTGACACCCAGACCCAGCACCGATCAGCTGCTCCGACTGCTTCCGGGCCAGATCCAGATGGCTGCGGTCAAGTCAATAGGAGCAGAGTTGAGGTTCCGCAGCACGGCCGCTATGCAATGTACGGAGCCATCTTCTTCCAGTACCTAAATCTGCATAACTACCAGTGCTCTGAGGCAGCCGGAATAGCTGGTCAGAGTGGACAACCCCTTTAATTCAATTAGGGCATTTGAGATACCTAGACGGAATATGAAGGAAATGCTTGACAATTATATGAAAGATAAGAACATTCTGTGTATCTAACTCAGAATTTTCTGTGGTAGAAATGTACATTGCTAATGATATCCTTATTGTGCTTTGCATGATATTGTGTAACTTTGTCAGTAACCTTTAGATGTCAAAATATATATATAGAAAATTGTTAGCCATTTGTATATTTGTTGAATAGGTTATAGAGCAACAGGAACATTAACTCCTTAAGTAGACGGACAATTTAGTCAATGTAGTCGTACGAGAGCTTGTTTTTTTTTGGGCCAAGTTGCATTTTTTTAATGCCACCATTTACTGTACCATATAATGTATTGACTATATATTGTTTCAAAAATTGTGGGGTGGAATTGGAAAAAGTCTTCCATAGTTTGTTGAATTTCATTTTTATAGAGCATTCGCTCTGTGGACAAAAAATTACAAATTGATAAACATTTTCTGCGGTTCATTATGATTACGCTGATACAAAATTGATATTGTTTTTTTGAATTTTTACTACTTTTAATATATAAAAACTATTTGTTAGAAAAAATAAATTGTGTCATCATATTGTGAGACCTATAACTTTTTTTATTTTTCCATGAATGGAGCTGTGTAAAGGCTTGCTTTTTTGGACAGAAATCATGATGGAAGTGTGAACAGAGTCTACTTATTTATTTATTTTAAAAAATTTAAAAATTGGCATTTTTTGACTTTTTTTTAAAAGTTCCGCTAGGGGATTTTACCATACCACCACTGGATCATTTATACAATGCACCGCAAAACTTATGTCCGCTTTTAACCACAGCATCCAAAGGGGTTAAAAATCCAGGATTGGTTTATCTTTAATCGCGGCCATTGTAGGCGGGTGTCAGCTGTATAAACCAGCCAGCAACTGCCACGTATGATGGAGGCTGAGCCCCTGAGTCTTTGCCAAATTGTTATAATGTTGATATCTTTTAGGGGTTAAAATTTGCATTAAGATTTGCGAACACTATGCCATCACAACTAACTGAATTGTGCCGCATACTACACACTTGCCACCTGTCCCAGCTGTGTGAGATCGTTCTGTTGTACACTAAGGCAGCCACTTCTTCCTATCCTCTTTCACAACTCAATGCTGCCATCTCTCCCTAGTTTTCCCTTTCTCTCTGTGCTGCTGACATGGTTCTTCTCAGTCACTGTAGCATGTATGACATCTGAGAGGATGTAGCTGCAGGAACAATCACTACAGAGAACAGTCTGTGTGCTGGGGAGCCGAAGGATAACTTCTACTGATAGAACCTGACTACAGAGGAGACTGTTTGTAGTCAGGATCTACTAGTTAGACACAAGATTCTAAACACCAGTAGCAAATACACCCAAGAGTGAAACAGGACCAAGTATGTTAAATAGGCTATTAACATGTATTACAAAGTGAAGTATTTTTTATATTTTATAACTATTGGTTGTAACTTAAGGTGAACCTACACTTTAATTAAGAATGATAGATATCCAGAACACAAGTATTGTACTTGATTAAATTATAGTATATACAGTAGAAACGCTATTTTAGCTCGTCTGTTTATTCTGACATCTGCCTTGTTTACATACTTGAAGTGTAATAACACAGCAGATTATATCATTAAACTTCTGCTTATAAATATTTGAATTTCTTAATATTTGTTTGCTTTAATTTGCTTAAAGGTTTATTTATTAAGTTCTTGTATAAGCGCAGCATGTCGCATGCAGTATATGAAGTTCTCCTTTCAAGATTAGATGAAAAAGAAAATATTTATTTTCTTAATGATAAAGTCTACATATTATAAAGTAGTATCAATTTTACTGATAATATTGGGAATAAAATACCTACATTTCAGTGATTCTGTACATCTGTAAATCATCGCACATTTATGCATTAAAATTCCATTAGGCCTCATGCACAGGAACGTGCTTTTGCAGCCGCAATTCCCCCGAAAATCCATGGGAGAATTGCGGCCCCATTCATTTCTATGGGGCCATGCACACAACCGTAGTTTTTAGGGAGCCCGCACCGCAGAAAGAACGGACATGTCTTATTATGTCCGTGTTCTGCGTTCCGGGCTCATTGAAAATAGTGCCCGCGGCCATGTGCATGGCCCGTGATTTGCGGGCGGCTCGCGGCTGATACTCCTCTGTCGGCCGACCCGAAAATCACAGCCGTGCACATGGCTACGGTCGTGTGCATGAGGCCTTAGTCTGTATCCACTTGTTCGTCATGATTACAGACTAATGGAATTTCCACACTATTGAATATTTTTTACATCCAGCCAAAACACAATCGAGAATAGGTTTTCTAGTGTTTTTATTTTTGAGGAAGTACTAATCACATCCTCTTCATCTTATCAAAATATGTTTTTACTGCTTTCTAATAACCGACTCAGCCTTTTCTGTTGCGACATATACATTCAGATTATTAAAAGAATACAAGATTATTCCCTTTTCCTTGTTTTCAGTTTTTTACAAGTTTGACTTTCATGGCTTTTGTAACCTGTGAATACTGAAAAGGAAACTTTGTAACAAAATGTTAATGCACAATTTACTGCTGTTTCCACTCTATGGTGACTCAGTATGATAATGTCCACTTTCTAATGGCTTAGTTGGCATTCAGTCCTTGTGATTCAGTTGTCCAGTTAATTGCCTTTGACTTTATCTTTTTATTTCCGGTTGCCTATATAATGCTCACATATTCTGCAGTGCTGTACAGAGATCATCAACATTTACATCAGTAACTGTCCACAATTGAGCTCACAGTCTAATGTCCCTATCTCAGATACACATACATTCTAGTGCCAACTTTAATTAACCTATCGGAAAATGTTTGGAGTTAGGGAATGAACTGGAGAACCCAGAAGAATTTCAGGCAAACACACTGAGAGCATCCAAATTCCATGCAGAAGTTGTCCATGGTTAACATCAATCACCGGCCCCCAGTGCTAACCACTGCGCCACCGTACTAGCAAGTTTCTGGTACCGTTGGTTCGCTTTCCTCTCTCTGGTGTCCTAGTAAATCATGTCTAGTACACTGTAACACCATATTTTACTGGTTCAACCTTTTTTAAACATTATGGTTTATCAAATACATTTTTTATATATTTGAATTATATGGCAGCATGATGTTCAATCAGGTATACTAATGTTACTCATTGGAGGTTGGGTATTTTAATGAATTATTGAATTATTAATTGCCATTGTATCAGGCCACTCCTTTGGCTGGAGAAAGGTCTACATGACTAAAATGTTACTATAATTGGTGAAAAAAGGCATGTTGTTTTTACTGACTACTGATTTGGTTATCTTCCTCCATAAAATAAAATCAAAATAAAATCAAGAAATTTGCTTGGGAGGGTTTATATTGGGTGCTGAGGTAAGGAACCGAATTAAAGATAGGGAGTCTATCTTACTGCACTAACTCATAGGGTAGAATGTCAAGTGGGTAATCCCCAAACTATGAAGTCCATATATCCCGATGGAGAATAAGGACAGGGGTTGTATTCATGAGTCAACCCCTTTAAATTGGTAAAGCCCTTTAAGAATCCCATGTATATATATATATATATATATATATATATATATATATATATATATAATACATTAATTTAGTGATGTCACTTGTTGCTAGTGAATATGGTTGGCTGCAATTTCAAAGATGTTGAGTCATAACTTTAGGTAACCAGTCTTATTCTTATCATGTTTTTAGGCTATAGAAATTTAGCAAAGTATTTCCATTCATTCTAGGGGGTTTAGTTGTACCGAACACTCCTTTTGCTGGGTCAAACTTTTTTTAAATAATAATATACATAGAAAATGTTAAGAACATATTAAGATAATACCTTGTAAACGGCAAGATCTGCTGCTCTTCTTCATAGTTTAAATGCATCGTTGTGCACATCTGTCTTCTAATGAGTAAATTCAAATTAATCGAGATATTAATGATTTTCTATCACTGCTCACAATTTAATATCCACCGGGTCACAACGTGCTTTGTAAAGTACAGCCATGGGTCTAATTGTATAATAAATCTAAGGAAGAATCACTTAAGAATATAGATTTTTTTCTTCCAAATAACTTGTCAGTTGTTAACTAATAGGAAAAATTTGCTAATATTCTGTAGAAATTTCTAAAAAGTCATAGAAATAAGTTAAATGTAATTAAGGATAAATTAACTTCTTTGTTTCAGCAAATTTATCTGTCTGCTTTTTAAGCTTCCCAAGACCATAAAATGGGTAATGTACCAAATATATAAATGACTGAACCATTAAAATTCCATTAAGTCCAGTCCAGGTATTTTGACCTTCACATTTCTAAAGTACCGTTTTTCAACAACCATCCATTTATTAACCCTTTTTTTATTGTAAAGAATTAGGACAAGTATTTCTGCTTTAGTGTTGCAGGGGTAGTGAAATTCCGTGCATTGTCAAGTTGAAGAAGTTGTCCCATCTTTTTCAAAATAGGGACCACTGGCAATCAGTTTTTATCACTGGGGGAAGCTGTATGGCCAACCATTTGGTACAAAGTCACATGCTAATAAAGAAGGTTTCTTAGGGGGGTCTCCCCTCTAAATTTGGAAATATAAACAGGAGTTATCTTGATGGGATAACCCCCTTTAAAGAGGTTTTCCAAACCAGTAATTTTGTTGCACTGAGCAGACAGGCTGCCGGTGAATGTTAGAAAACGTGTCGTCACGTTACCATGTCACAGAGGGCATTAGGGCACACTTAGCGCAGAGTCTATGACACCAATGATAGGGTTGGGTGGGAATCGTCGGTGAAGGAGTGCTGGAGGGCGGAGTCAGGATCTGGCTGTTTTCTTCATTGAATCTCTTCTTCTCTTGTGAGTGCTCCAGCCTCCAGTGACTCATGTGGCAGTCGCCCAGTACGCTAACTAATCGCTGATTTGAAAGTGTACCAGCTGAGCTAGCACACCAACAAGTAGGTGATTTGTAGGTGTGCTGGGCGAATACCGCATCTTTCAGCTATTCAATTTATCTGACACTAGACCCCTTTTATATAGAGCAACAGTTGAAGAAAACAGCAGATTGCTGTAGCAGCTGCCCGATACACTTACAAATCGCTCATTTGTAGGTGTGCTAACCCAGCTGACACACCAACAAGTCAGCGATTTGTAGGTGTTCGAGCTGGCTGCCGCCGCAATCAGCTTTTTTCTACAACTTAGAAACTTACAGTAGCTGAAAAGCTGTTCGGACAGGCCAGCGCTTCCCATTGCTATGGCCCTGTATAGACTATAAATAAAAGATGCATAACAAAGCTGTAAGCAGAATCCATCAGTCAGTTGGACTGACGGCTTGGATGACTGTGGCTCTAACATACAATATAGATCTAAAACCGATCGAATCTAAGTTGATAAACTTAGATTTAATCGATATTAGGGTTATATTGTGTGTCAGAGGCACACAGAAGCCGCTGTCAGCCGAGCCGTCACTCCAGCTGATTGACAGATTTGGTTTATAGTGGCCTTATGCTGCTTCCATGTACAAAATAGTGGAAAAATAAAAGCTGCAGCACAAAAACGAAATCAAATTTGGAACAAATGTTGATTAGAAATGTGTTTCCAAACAGTAAATACAAAGCTACAAAGGTTTACATAGTCTTTTATTCTCAACCAGGGCTACATGAGATAGATATACAATCAGTGGTCTCATAAGCCACATTTTAACATTATCAGCCATGCACAGTCAATATTCTGTATCTGTATAGATGATTCAATGCCAGGATTTTATAAAATGTTGACCAGAAATATTTATAAATGATATCCTGGTCAGATCAATTCACACTGATAAAATTAAAGTGACATTGAGACATGGTTATTAGTCAGTTTGATATTTATTTTCTTGAATGTATCCTCCCGGACATAGCGCCAGTAGTCTCTGCGCCGCTCTGAAGTTTATAATTGTGTTTTGGAAGTATATCAATTTTATTTCAATAATTATCCTAACACTCATCAGCTTGTGACAGATGCAATAATTTAATAAAGTAAATTTAATTTACTTTATTCCCAAAAGAATTCTGCAACATATTACACAAAAGCCGTATACATCTCTATACAGATTGCTACCAGTATGCTAATTATATTTAACAAGTTGATAGTTTTGCTATATAAAAACAGGTTTTTGTGGTTAGTCCTCTAGAACACATAAAACAGCAGGCGGACCTGGGAATTAAATCACATTTTATGGCGAAATTTGTTGTGAATTTACTTGGAATGGGCAGCCATATTAAGATAATCATCTCTACTTTTACAACGGATCTCAATTTCCCAGGATTGTCATTGGATTTTAATGTCATACCAGGATTCACAAAATATTAGTACATATCTTTCCCTTCTTTTCTTGCAAACTTTTCTTTCCTTTTTACAATGTTCAATGAGGTTGTGCAAGCAGAGAAGCCTAGATATCATTAGACATGGTAAATCCTGACTTTTTTGGAACTAATGGTATGTATTAAAAATATAGAGATGATTTAGGAGAACAATAATTGGGCCTCATTTATCAAAACCGTCTAATAGAAAACTGTCACTGTTGCTCATAGCAACCAATCAGAACTCAGTTTACATTTGCTAATCCCTGAAGGACTAGGCCATTTGGTGCTGAAGGACCAGACATTTTTTATTTTTGTCTCGTTATTTTGTATTGTAAAATTTTTGGGTTTTTGCTTTTTTGCTGCTGAATTTTATACTTTGCTGCATACTGCCAGCATATTGTGCCTGTGCATAGAAATATGCACAGACGCCCATTAGGGCATGATACAAGTATGTCCTACTAGGCATACACATGAGACAGCCAAGGAGACCTTGTCAGGTTTTGGGCTGTCTCCATGAGGAAGCAAGTCCTGTTGATACACAAATGTTTGATCACAAAACTGAAGGAGTTAACAGCCGGGATCTGAGTTTCCTCTGATTCTGGCATTTGCGACAGTAGGACGGACGGCTGTGTGTTACAGTCCCGCTGCTGTCGCTGATCTTGCGGGTATACTGACAGTGCAAGACATCATGTGTGGCAACTGACATGCGCCCATGACCTTCATTTTCGTGATAGGTCAAGACCCAGTTAAATAGCCCTGACAAAATTAAATCTGCACAATAATTGGTTAAAATGGGCAACAAAGCTTTTTTTGGTATTAGTCAGTTTTGATAAAGGAGGCAAGGATTTTTTTTATTCATAAAAAAAGCGCCATCATTGTCTTTGGGCTTTGTCTGGTAGCACAGCTCAGCCCCATTCTAGTACACACAACACAGAATATGAACAAGGGTTGTAGTTATGGAATAATCTCTTTAATTTGCCCTGTCTGGGTAACCGCTATTTAAGAACATGTAACTATATGCACAGAAGTTCTCATAGGAAGTTCTATCTGCAGGGACGCAACTATAGGACATGCAGAGGATGCGGTCCCACACGGGTCCTGAAGACTGAGTAGGCGCATAAAAAACCTTCATGTTCCATATGAGGAGACCAGTGATATAAATGACACGTAATAGTTGGGGTTACAGATTTTGTATTGGGGCTTCAGAAGCTTCAAGTTCCACTACTTTCCATCTGCTATACAATAAACGGCTGATCTACCATACACAGGCCTCCTTTTGATTCCTTACATTTGGACAATTGAAAACATGAGAAGATAGTACAAAAAATCATGAAGCGACATAAGCAAAAAATAGATTGTAATATGCAATCTGTGTACTGAGATCTAGAGTTGGGGAGACATTGCAGCAAATGGAAATAAAAGTTCATCATAAATTACATTTCAACATCACTGCTATGTATCTACCAATTGCTCTTACCTGATATTCAGTAAAAGCCTTCATTTTTTCAACATCAACTTCATACTTGCCTCTGGTCCTGATATTCTGAGGACTGTCCCGCCAATGAGGCCACCAAATAACCGAGGTTAATGGTAATTTGTATTAAAAGCGGCATTCCTATATAATTTTGGGGGCATTCTCATGTAGAACTGGGCATGACCTAAAATGTCCTGAGATTTGTTATTAAAATGTTGGTAAATATGGAACGAGCCAGGGGACTTGTGATGCAAACAAAAACTGTTTTATTGGGTCCTCAAAATTTGACACAAAATCCGCTAGATTTTTTTTTATATTGCGGTGGCCATGGAAATACACAACTGTAAAAGGTCACATGAAATTATGTTTATAAAAAATGTATAAATCAGTTACTGAAGACAGACTGCAGACAATACCCTGCACCCGCTACAATGATCTGCTAACAACAAGTCCTGAATTACATACTCTACATTTTTGTATGAGGCTACATGCAATTCCCAAAAAGTCTCTGGATGGCACAAAATAATTGTGGAAAAGAAGGATCACATTTTTTCCTCATGCCCTTTGCCTGGGCTTTGCATCATTTGGCACTGCGTGTAATGGGAGATGTAGTTTTGTAACCAGGCATTCGATTATTACCCTAGGTGATGTGGCATGGTCAAAGTGGGTGCCCTTTTGGGGTTCATTTTATTATTTCTGGTCTATACCAGTGAAAATAACTAATTAAGGAAAATTACTTTCAATAAAAAATAAACATATTATTTAAAATAGTTTTTATTATAAGCATATCATTATTTACATTTTTGGCGTTTTTGTATTTTTATGTGTTTGTTTTCACACCAGCCACTGGAGCGCACACAATTGTTGTCTGAGATCAATTTTCAGCTTTGCTTTATAAAGTGGAGTAAAATCACTGGGGTCCTGGGTTCTTCATCTTTTTGCAAAGGATTCCGCCGAGCACCACTCCAGTTGCCTCCCACACTCTAAACACATACTGATTGATTAATTGGCTTCCTATGAAAATGACCCTAGTGTGTGTCCAATATAGGAAAAGTGAGATTGTGAGACCCCTTGGAGACAGTGGCTGATGTGATTGTCAACAGTATCTGTACAGTGCAGTAGAATATGCCAGTGCTATATAAGCAATAGATATAGATAAAACAGGATAGCAGCACTATACAAACAGATAAGCTTCCGTATGCAGCTCCTGGGTCTCTGGGAGTGAGTCTGTACTTCATCTCCTTTCGAAGACTAAAGGGGGTTTTACACTGGCCGATTATCGCGCAGACGAGCGGTCGTATAACGCTCGTTGACGATAATTGCCCGGGGTAAACAGGGGAATGATCAGCAGATGAACGAGCTCGATCATCTGCTGGTCGTATCATTTTAAAAAGTGAAATATTAATTAATGTTGTCGGCAGCATATCTCCTTGTGTAAACAGGGAGACGCGCTGCCAACATGATAATAATGTATGGGGACGAGCGATCAGAGTAACAACCGCTCGTCCCCATCCATAGCTCCGCGTGACTGGAGCAAACGAGCGCCGATCAACAATGTCTCGTTGATCGGCGCTCGCTGCACCGACCGCTTATCGGCCGGTGTAAAAGGGCCACATGGCGATGCCCGTAATCATGATTATGATAATCGAGATTATGAGCACGGGCGGCTGCGGACAGTCACCCGCTTTTTCGGCCCGTGCTCTCATACTAAGTATGGGAGCACGGTCTGTAAAAAGCAAAAGATAGGACAGAGGCTTTCTACGGCCCGCACACCTTCCCACGAATATTTGGGAAGGTGTCCGTGGTCAATAGAAATGAATGGGTCTGTAATTGCAGACCGTAATTATGGTCCACAATTACGGACTAAATCTACGGTCGGGTGCCTGATACTTTTCTATTAGTTCCCATTTATTGCAACTGACATAAAGCACTCACGCCCTGCTGCACTGTCTATAGAGGACGGAAGTTTGTGCCTCCAATACGGCCACCCTCTGAAGTTTTTAAAAATGAAAAATACGTACAACATTTGAAAAACCAAAAATTAATAAATTGTTAATCTTCTTTAGATTTACATTTAATTTAGGAAACTAAGGTAAAATAAATTACACATTCCTCTTAAATATAAATAGTTTAACTGAGTCTACAATAATGGATGTACATAGACTAAAAAGCCCAGGAATATATCACGGTATTATAATAGCGAAAAACACTTTTAACAAAAAAGACTTGTCACTGAGTTTGAGGAGGTCGACAGAGTTCTCCTTTGTCTTTTCACCCATCATCGGAGGAAGCCATTGACCTGGGACTGCGGAATGAGTTTCTTTTTGTATGAGATGAAAAGAAAAGAAATGCTTTATCATATAATTACTTCTAATTATAGAGGTGCACAAAAGTATCAGATAAATACTGCATTTATCCCCCTGCCACACATACCATATGAAAATAACTTTTTTCTATCATGTTGCATTTTAACTATTGTAATTAACTGGTCTTGTCAATAAATGGAAGAAGGCATAAAATTGACTGAACATACAATTCTCCTCTAAAAAGGTATTATCCCTGCACAACATTGCATATGATTGCAGAACATGACTGCAGTACAAGAAGGTTATATCATAAGGGTGTCTAGAAGTGTATGGATATGATAAATGCATTGGGATGGATGGGCAGACCACTCGTAACTACAATATATTGATTGATACAGTTGAGTCAACTTTGCATATTTTGAACAATATAATTTCCTTAAAGGGTACCTGTTATGTAGAACAGGATGTCCTCTCTAGAGGCAGCATGATATAGAGAAGGATTAGATATATAATTTTCTGCAAAAAGATTCAGGATAACCTGTAATTTGTTCATTTAAATCCATGTTAATGATGGGATAGAGTACACTGGGTGGTCTCACCCATTGATTGACAGTCTTATCTGTATGAGTGTGAAAACTAAAATAGCTGCCAATCACTGAGTAGGACCGCCCACTGGACTCTTAAACCCAGATTTAGCAAGGATTTAAATCAATAAAATTCAGGTTATCATTTATATTTTTGCATAAAAATACATATCAATCTACTAAGCTCCTCCTGCTCCATAATATGCTGCATGTTTGACATGACAGATTCCCTTTAAAGAGACTGTAAGGCTATGTTCACACTGAGTATTTTGGGGGAGGAATATCTGCCTCAAAATTCAGTTTGGAACTTTGAGGCAGATATTCCTCTCCCTGCACGCCGATTTTCGCGGCAATTATCGCGTCGTTTTTCGCCCGCGGCCATTGAGCGCCGCGGGCATAAAACAGCGAGAAATACGCTTTCTCCTGCCTCCCATTGAAGTCAATGGGAGGTCGGAGGCGGAAGCGCCCGAAGATAGGGCATGTCGCTTCTTTTTCCCGCGAGGCAGTTTTACTGCTCGCGGGAAAAAGACGCCGACGCCTCCCATTGAAATCAATGGGAGGCGTTCTCGGGCCGTTTCTGCCGAGTTTTGCGACGCGGTTTCCGCGTCAAAAACCTCGGCAAAATACCCCGTGTGAACATAGCCTTAAAGCTTGAGCAATGCTTCTAGTGGAGAATAGCTCTTCCATTTGCAAGATTAAATTTTTTTTTTATTTTTTTTTTTGGGGGGGGGGGGGGGGGGTCGGATTAATGCAAAATCCAACAGAAAACCTCTGTATGAAATCGAAGACATACAGAGCTAAAGTAGGGTCTCCATAGAAGTCATCATGACTAAGGACAACTTGGAGGTTATATGGAGCCATAACATGACCATATCTATGTGACCTATGGAGATGTAAACGTTAAAGTCATATAGGCAGAATGGGAATACATCATACGTTCAGCAGCTACTGACTTGAAAATAATAACTCTTTAAATACCACTTTGATGTAAAATGAGTAGTTCTTCTTCCATCAATTAATGTTTGGCTGCATGTAATTCAGCTGCTGATCGGTGCCTGAGACTGCAATTCTTCCTATCAGATAATCCGTCTGTGCAGAGGTTCGCCTCCGCGCACCTCTTACTTTCATACCCGTTCATTGTTGTTCTCCCAAACTCCAGGACACGCAACGTTAAACAGTGCTGACATCTCGGCTTATTGAAATAGTCACCTGCCGGAGTGATAAACCAAGGTCTCTCAGTTTAAGCATTCTGTGCCTCTCAGTTTGCGACAAGTGGCGATAACTGGCACATCGATGAACAGGGGGCATCGCACAACCATCTCACATCACTTGATCCAATTTTTGAGGTTTCATGTGGCTAAAAAACTTTGATCATTTGCAGATGTTAGCGACACCTGCGACTTCCTCGATTTCCATAATCTTACGGCTTGTCCTTCTTGGTGTTGCAATTTAAATGTTGAGGAGTGTATGTCCGCACATATACTAATGGCTTATCTTCCTAGAAAATGAAGCTGCCTATTTTGAGTTGCCATCTGATATAGCTGAACTAACCTCAGAATAACTAACCTAAGCATACGGAACTGTATGTAAAATTATTCATCTGTAACTTCAATGACTTTTCAGGGTGTGAGGAGGGAGAGACACAGGTGCATTATGGAGGCCTGGGAATAAAGTAAACAAAATAAAACCTTCTTTGAAGAAAACCTCAAACTCTGTGTGATCTTTTAGACGCTTTCAAATATCTTAAAATATCTTCATGTCCAGTTGCTTTGATATATTGAGCAATCCGCCTTGTTTCCTTCTGTAATTCCGTAGATCGTCCCAATGTTTCTTTATAACATAAAGTAGGAAATGCTCATTTGGACCAGTGTAGTGCGTCTTCAGGGAACCGAAATCATAAGTGCACGGAAAATAACAATAGAGGAATTTTAACGCTCTGTAGATATAAAAAAAATGTGTCTGAAAAAGTGTCCCGCTAAGATCTCCCAAGATATTCGTTTTGTATTCTTTCAATATAAAAATAAGTTGGAGCGGTGAAAGCACCTGTCAAGAAGATACGAAAATGTCTTTATTAATAACAATCGAAACTACTGAAGATAATAACATAACTGAACACACTTTTTTATAATCTCTCGGGGCTAGGTAGCTTTAATACAGTATTTTTTTGGGGTAAATTATGTCCTACAAAGCTCCATCAGACAATATATGAATAATGGCGTACATATCAGAAACCAGGGCATAGATTAAAGTGGGCAGTCCACCATGTTCAGACAATATTACATGTAGAATGGGGGCTTTCTATTAAGTCTATGTATATGGAGCTAAGGGTTAAAAAAGATAAAATGTCACAATTATAGACTGTCCCTAACCATTTGAGTTTCTAATAAAAATAATATGCACAAATTAAAACTAAGAGGAGAATTAAACAGGACAAAGGTCAAGTAAAAAGTTCCTCTTGAGATAATCATGCAGCCTCAGGCCGGGCTCCCACGTAGCGCTGCAGAATTTCTGTAATGGAATTCTGTGCAGAAATTCCGCAACATTTACAGTAGCAGCAAAGTGAATGAGATTTAGCTCATCTCAGCCACTCGACGGCCGGAAAAAAACGCTGAAAAGTCATGTGGAAAGTGTTCTGCGGTGCGACATTCAATTCCGCAGCACGTCAATTTATGTTGCGTATCCTGTGCAAAGATGCTCCATTTTTGGCTCATGGACTTGGACAGGGAGCATAAATTCTGATCTGAAATACGAAAGTTGAGTTTTGTAAAGTGTTTACGCCGCGGAAATACAGTAAAAACCGCTGGAAATCAGATGCACATATAGTTTGTTATAATCAATTCTTGACACTAAATCTTCAGGTAAAAACGTCAGCATTTCCGTACCTATATGCCCAGCAAAAATTCACTATTTGGTGCGGATTTCTGTGACAGACAGTGTTTTTTCAGATACTGTTGCAGATTTGGGCATATGTTATGGGGCAGCCGGAGGTAATAGGTGTCAGCCATAAGCAATCATACAGTGAAGGAAATAAGTATTTGATCCCTTGCTGATTTTGTAAGTTTGCCCACTGTTAAAGACATGAACAGTCTAGAATTTTTAGGCTAGGTTAATTTTACCAGTGAGAGATAGATTATATAAAAAAAAATAAAAAAAATAACATTGTCAAAATTATATATATTTATTTGCATTGTGCACAGAGAAATAAGTATTTGATCCCTTTGGCAAACAAGACTTAATACTTGGTGGCAAAACCCTTGTTGGCAAGCCCAGCAGTCAGATATTTTTTGTAGTTGATGATGAGGTTTGCACACGTTAGATGGAATTTTGACACACTCCTCTTTGCAGATCATCTGTAAATCATTAAGATTTCGAGGCTGTCGCTTGGCAACTCGGATCTTCAGCTCCCTCCATAAGTTTTCGATGGGATTAAGGTCTGGAGACTGGCTAGGCCACTCCATGACCTTAATGTGCTTCTTTTTGAGCCACTCCTTTGTTGCCTTGACTGTATGTTTCGGGTCATTGTCGTGCTGGAAGACCCAGCCACGAGCCATTTTTAATGTCCTGGTGGAGGGAAGGAGGTTGTCACTCAGGATTTGACAGTACATGGCTCCATCCATTCTCCCATTGATGCGGTGAAGTAGTCCTGTGCCCTTAGCAGAGAAACACCCCCAAAACATAATGTTTCCACCTCCATGCTTGACAGTGTGGACGGTGTTCTTTGGGTCATAGGCAGCATTTCTCTTCCTCCAAAAACGGCGAGTTGATTTAATGCCAAAGAGCTCAATTTTAGTCTCATCTGACCACAGCACCTTCTCCCAATCACTCTCAGAATCATCCAGATGTTCATTTGCAAACTTCAGACGGGCCTGTACATGTGCCTTCTTGAGCAGGGGGACCTTGCGGGCACTGCAGGATTTTAATCCATTACGGCGTAATGTGTTACCAATGGTTTTTTTGGTGACTGTGGTCCCAGCTGCCTTGAGATCATTAACAAGTTCCCCCCGTGTAGTTTTCGGCTGAGCTCTCACCTTCCTCAGGATCAAGGATACCCCACAAGGTGAGATTTTGCATGGAGCCCCAGATCGATGTCGATTGACAGTCATTTTGTATGTCTTCCATTTTCTTACTATTGCACCAACAGTTGTCTCCTTTTCACCCAGCGTCTTACTTATGGTTTTGTAGCCCATTCCAGCCTTGTGCAGGTCTATGATCTTGTCCCTGACATCCTTAGAAAGCTCTTTGGTCTTGCCCATGTTGTAGAGGTTAGAGTCAGACTGATTAATTGAGTCTGTGGACAGGAGTCTTTTATACAGGTGACCATGTAAGACAGCTGTCTTTACTGCAGGCACCAAGTTGATTTGGAGCGTGTAACTGGTCTGGAGGAGGCTGAACTCTTAATGGTTGGTAGGGGATCAAATACTTATTTCTCCGTGCACAATGCAAATAAATATATATAATTTTGATATGTGATTTTTTTTATTTTTTTTTATATAATCTATCTCTCACTGGTAAAATTAACCTAGCCTAAAAATTCTAGACTGTTCATGACTTTGACAGTGGGCAAACTTACAAAATCAGCAAGGGATCAAATACTTATCTCCTCCACTGTATGTGTATAGCCAATATCAAAGGAGTACTCCGGGTATTTTTTTATTGATGGCCAAATTAATATTAGATCGGTAGGGGTCAGACTCCAAGTACCCCCGCCGATCAGCTGATTGTTGGGGCCGTGGCGTTCGTCGCTGAAGCCTTTTCTCAGTTAGAAGCAAACCAACATACACTTCCGTAGCGTCTGTGCCTGGGATTGCACTTCCGGTCCCATTCAATTGAATGGGACTAAGCTGCGATCCCAGGCCCAGCCGCTACGGATGTGTACGGCGTGGTGCCTGGTAAACAATTAAGTGGGCATGGCGACGAACGCAGCGGCCCCATCAGTTAGCTAATGGGCAAGAGAGACGGGAGTCGAACCCCTACCGATCTTATATTGATGGCCTATCCTAAGGAAAGGCCTTAATATAAAATACCCGGACAACTCCTTTAATAATGATCCAGCCCTAAATCTGTTCATACACATAAGATAGCTGTTGGCTGACAGGAACTATCTCCCCGACCTCCTTATTAATATATATCCTGGAAGGGAGACAAGCTGCTGCCAGACACCTCTTACTGTTGTCGGACAAATCTTTATATAAGAAATAGACCCTAGTGGCAAGTGACTGGCTCCAAAGTTACCTTCAATGAAGTTGTCTTCTGCTAGATCATTGGGGATCATTTTCATGTCAGAGCCGGTGCCCACTGGGAGATTCACTGGTGGGCCAGTCTGACCCTGCCTCTGACAGCAGTGGTAAAACAAAAGGATCTGGCACGTTGAAGTGAAACATGCCTGATCCTTTTTTCCCATAAAATTTGCCATCAGGTGGCAGTCAGGGGTCCCCATTCACATTCATTTCAGTGGATCCTGCTAAAATCTACATTACTCTAAAATGTATGGGCAGCATTAAAGACATTAGGTGTCCGGCAATATTCGGGGAGACTTCTCAAGACTGTCGCAAAGGAAAAGTGGAGCAATTACCCAAAGCAACCTATCAGTATTCTTCTTTAATTTCAACAGGAACCACTAAAAGATCTGGTCTGATTATTTGCTATGAGCATCTGCCACACTTCATATTAGCACGTTATGATAAATCTCCTCCACTGTGTCTGTAGTCGATGTATTTGCTGTATTTTTCTATCTTTCAATACACAAAAAAATTATTGAACATAGAAGCACAATTAAAAATCACCATGGCAAAATCTTTAAACCCGGCATTGCTGACACAGTGGAGCGCACATGTTCACTATATGCTTGAGAGCACTGAGCTTCCTCATACAAGTTATCTCATCCAGAAGATATGGATAAGCCAGAATGTGTCCTGGGCAACGTTTCAGAACTGCATATCTTATGAAGTTTGTTAGACCTGTGGGAATGGATCTTGTTACAAGGAATATAAGTTGGGACTTCGTAGTTTTTTTCAGCAAATACATATATTTCATTTACAGAATGTTCTTTTTGGTGCAGTGTCATTCTACCTGTCCTGGGGGCCTTTATTACTGTGCAATTCTGAATTAATGTATAGAGTAGAAACAAGAAACATAGAAGAGAATGCACCTAAGACAAAGCAACGTGAAGTCATAATAAGTTGTCCAAACGACAAACTCAGCTGTACTTAATCTATATATAAACACATATTATAACTACAGTAGTTTAACCACATTATGTCACCAGTCACCGACATCAGTCACCAATTTCGTAACAGCAATCCAGAGATTAAAGAACACCATTTCCTCAGGGAAGGTCCAGAGGAGTAGATCTGGTGCCAATACTGTAGGTATACCAGTATACTGTTGGAAACACGTAATGCTGAATGTCAGCATTCTTCATTATTGTATGTTGTTAAAGGGATTGTCCGGTTTCCGGAAATTAATGTTAATTTTTTTAAATAATTAAGTTATACAATTTTCCAAAATACTCTCTGTATTAATTTGTCATGTTTTTTTTAAGATCTCGGCTTGTTATTCAGTAGGAACATTCGTTGTTTACTATCAGTGGATAAAAGCCTGTCCATGGTCATGTGATGTAAACACAGGTGCACGGCTTGTTACAGTATGTGTATCAGAGCAGTGTCTTCTAATGATCCCAGCACCTGTGTGTCCATCACATGCCCATGGACAGAATTGTATTCACTGGAAGTAAACAAGGAATGAACTTATTGAATAACAACAAGCAGAGATCTTGAAAACCCTGAGAAATGAATACAGAAATTATATTAGTAAATTATATAACTTAAAATTATTTAAAAAAATAACTACGTTTCTGAAACCAAACAACCCCTTTAAAGCTAATTCCAATACATATGTAGTCCTTGGCAGCCATGTAATATTTTAAAGATGGCATAACAAAACTGCCATATCTGTTTACATGCCTGTGTGATGACCCTCTCGTGAGGGGGTTGCTAATGACAGGCTGCTGCATTTGCACGTTGACCAGAGTGATGTTACATGTTAGGCTCTGTTCACATCACATTAATGGTTTCCGTTAAACGTATACACCGGGAAAAGCCAACCATTACCCATAGGCTCCCGTTGAAAAAAAAACATAAACCACCCCTATGTGGTTTTATTACAAGGCCAAACGTAAAGTGCTGGTCGCAAGCCATACAGTGACTACAGCTCTGATTAGAGGCAGAATAAACATTTACATAAAGTGACTCACCAGGGACGTCTCAGATTCTAGTTGTTCTTTTTCTCTTTTCTTCTCCATCCGGTCCAGACCTCTATAATGAATTGTCCAGACCACGGCCCATTGCTGCAGTTTGCCAGATGTCTCCAGCTTCTCACTATTCAAACATTTCTGCACCTATAAATGACCATTCTAGAGCCGTCGTTATGGTGCCTGCATCCAACATCCACATGACGCACTTTTTTCCTCTGCTTTGGGTTCTTTATATGAGGGGGTACAACACTGAACTGCTCTTTCAGCTTCCCTTTATGATTATTTTTACCTGTCCCGGCCACTAAGGGGAGCTCACTGCATATAGATTTAGGCCTCATTTACACGAGCGTGTGCGTTTTGCGCGCGCAAAAAATGCAGCGTTTTGCGTGCGCAAAAGGCACTTGACAGCTCCGTGTGTCATCCGTGTATGATGCGCGGCTGCGTGATTTTCGCGCAGCCGCCATCATAGAGATGAGGCTAGTCGACGCCCGTCACTGTCCAAGGTGCTGAAAGAGTTAACTGATCGGCAGTAACTCTTTCAGCACCCTCGACAGTGCATTCCGATCACCATATCGAGTAACCTGTTTAAAAAAAAAGAGGTTCGTACTTACCGAGAACTTCCCGGCCGTTGCCTTGGTGACGCGTCCTTGGTGACGCGTCCTTGGTGACGCGTCCTTGGTGACGCGCTTCTCTTGACATCTGGCCCCACCTCCCTGGATGACGCGGCAGTCCATGTGACCGCTGCAGCCTGTGCTTGGCTTGTGATTGGCTGCAGCTGTCACTTGGACTGAATTGTCATCCCGGGAGGTCAGACTGGAGGAAGAAGCCGGGAGTTATCGGTAAGTCAGAACTTTTTTTTTTTTTTTACACGTTCACGTATATTGGGATCGGAAGTCACTGTCCAGGGTGCTGAAAGAGTTAACTGATCGGCAGTAACTCTTTCAGCACCCTCGACAGTGCATTCCGATCACCATATCGAGTAACCTGTTTAAAAAAAAAGAGGTTCGTACTTACCGAGAACTTCCCGGCCGTTGCCTTGGTGACGCGTCCTTGGTGACGCGTCCTTGGTGACGCGTCCTTGGTGACGCGCTTCTCTTGACATCTGGCCCCACCTCCCTGGATGACGCGGCAGTCCATGTGACCGCTGCAGCCTGTGCTTGGCTTGTGATTGGCTGCAGCTGTCACTTGGACTGAATTGTCATCCCGGGAGGTCAGACTGGAGGAAGAAGCCGGGAGTTATCGGTAAGTCAGAACTTTTTTTTTTTTTTTACACGTTCACGTATATTGGGATCGGAAGTCACTGTCCAGGGTGCTGAACCAGTTTAACTCTTTCAGCACCCTGCACAGTGACTGTCTCCTGCCGGGTTCGGTCAAAACGAGTTCGGCCGAACCCGGTAAAGGTCGGTTCGCTCATGTGTAAGACACTCCGTTCGGATGTTTGTAAACAGAAAAGCATGTGGTGCTTTTCTGTTTACATTCAGTTTGACAGCTCTTGCGCGAATCACGCAGTTCGCACGGAAGTGCTTCCGTGCGACCTTCGTGGTTTTCACGCACCCACTCGCGCTGCGCAAAATTCACGCATCGTCTTCACTGCCCCATAGAGTAATATAGGTGCGTACGACACGCGTGAAAAGCACGTGCGTCGCACGCGCGTATATTATGCTCGTGTAAATGAGGCCTGATATAGTTCCCAATGGGAGTTTAATGGGAGTTGTATAAATCCATATGCAGGGATCTTCCCCTAGCTGTGGTTGCAGACAACCAGAATTGTATAATTTTACTTTATCACCATATGAAGGGAAGCACGGGTTTTGTAATTTTGTAGCAGCTTAAAAGTAAAGTTATGAAATTAATAAGCACAGATTTCCACCTGAGTTATTCTATGAGGCCCTATGATTTCTCTGTATGCTTCTGTTATCCATAATGCTGTGTAAAGACTATTTAAATTAGGGTAACGCATTCTGCTGCTTTCTTATAGTTTGTTTTTAGGACTGCATTTGGTATCACGTGCCATGGTTTTATTTTCCAAAATGATGTTGAAAAACAATGCTAAAAAAAGTAAACTAGCGAGGCGAAAAGAGAAACAAATGTCTGTTTATTACTTCTAACTAGCAAGTGTGTTATAAAATTAATAGAATTCACGGGATATTTTAAAATTGTAATGAAAGATGTTCCATAAAAACTCATTTATTTTATACCATGTGCTGTAAATGTCTGATTTCCATACAAACCCACCGTTATTTGTGTGATTTGAGCGTGCACTGCCAAATAAAATCGCAGAGTAAGTAAAAATATTCCATTAGGTATGAATGTATTTCAGACTGCTTTAATGTTATACACTGTAAAAAATGGATTTAACAAAAACATTTCAGAAAGTGTATTTTATTTATAGTTTATATGAATGCGTAAAATCAGGTTGTATAAATGAATTGCCAATTTGTTTTGGAGATCATACATTTTTAACAGGTTTTTTTAAACTTTTTCAGATCTTTTTTTGTGATTGTGATGAGGTGAATTTCCTGGGATTGTGGAGGCATTTTATTTATTTATAGAGTGAAACCTCTTTGAGCCGACCACCCAAAATTGCACAAAAAAATGAAAGTTAAAGTGTGTAATGCAGTCAGCAAACATATACAGCACACAAATAAACAGTTCACTTATTTTTAGTTCCCAGCATGGCTCCCCTCTCATTCTTAATCCCCAGCATGGATCCCCTCTCATTCCTAGTACCCAGCATGTATCCCCTCTTGGTCCCCAGCATAATTCCCATCTCATATCTTGTCCCCATTAAGGCTCCACCTCTCATTTTTAGCCCCCAACTTGGCTGCCCTCCCATTCCTAGACTCCCAGCATGTCCCCCATCTCATTCCTAGTCCTTAGCATGGCCCCAATCTCATTCCTGGTCCCCAATATGGCTCCCCTCTAAATCTTCTTACCCAGCATGGATCCTCATGTTCCCCAGCATGGTTCCCCTCTCATATCTGGTCCCATTAGGGCTTCACCTCTCATTCCTAGTCCACAGAATGGCTCCCCCTCTAATTTTTATACAGTATAGTACACCAGCATGGCTCCCATTATTCTTAAAATGCAGTCAGGCTCCCTTCTCCATATCCTACTTCACTGCTAACCTTGACACCCTATTCAAAGTCTTTGGGCCCTTAAAACCACTGCCTGACATCCAACCTGTATATATATATGGCGCACATTGGGAGGGGGAGTATGGAGCGAGCTCACGGGCTGAGCCCGCTCCGTAGAACGAGTGTATCGGCTGTATCTTACATCACACACTTCAGTGTAATGAGCAGGATCCCGCTCGAGCACGATCCCGCTCATTTATCCCGTTAAATGCCGCGGTCAATTGCGACCCCTGTAACGTTGAAACGACCCCGACCCCGTGATACAATGGCAGACTGAAAGTCTAATGAAGAGCTTTATAGGAGAGTGTCAGTACAACGAAATACTGCAATATATTAGTAGCAGTATATCATGCAAGCGATCGAACAATCGCTGGTTCAAGCCCCCTTTGGGGGACAAGTAAAAAACAGTTAAATACAGTAACAGAAATTTTTATTAATATATAAAAAAATATATATTAACAGTTTAAAAACCTTTTCCCATTTTTCCCCTAGCACAATGTAAAAAAATAGAAAATGTAGCATAACTAGTATCGCCATGTGTGTAAAAGGCTGAACAATTACAATATATCATTATTTAGTCCACTCCGTAAAAATTGAAAAAAATAAAAAAAATAAACTGCCAGAATCGCTGTTTTCTGGTCATTTCATCTCCTACAAAAAAATGGAAAAAAAATTAATCAAAAAGTCTCATGTACCACAAAATGATACTAATAGAAATGACAGCCCGCCCCACCAAAAATAAGCCCTCATATCGCTCAATTGATGGAAAAATAAAAAAAAGTTATGGCTCTCAAAATATGGTGACAAAACTCAAATTAAATTTTTAACATTCAGTTTTTTCCTTGTAAAAGTAGTAAAACCTTAAAAAAAAACTATATAAATTTGATATCACCGTAATCATATTATCAGAATAAAGTTAACATGCCGTTTTTACTGTTTGGTGAACACCGTAAAAACAAAACCCCAAAAAAGATTTAGGAATCAATGTTTTTTTCTTATTCCACCCCACAAATAATTTTTCTCCAGTTTCCCACTACATTATATGGTACAATAAATGGTGCCATGAAAATCTACAACTTGTTCCACAAAAAAAAGCCCTCATACGACAATATTAATGGAAAATAAAAGTTGGGGCTTTTGGAAGGTGGGAAGGAAAAAGCAAAAGTGAAAATCCGAAAAATGGCTGCAGCGGGAAAGGGTTAATTAGCAAAGATTGTTCAGCTATACCGCGGGCTGTTCAGTGCAGCATAACGTGTGCCTCACTCTTCTCTTCTCCGACAGCCGCCTTCCTCCACTCTCTTTTTTTATGATGCCCCAGAGCGCTGGAAATGCTCCCCTAATGTGCCAAGCAAGTCTCATCCTCCTGCTCCCTCGTGCCCGGTGATGTGGCATGGCACGCACCCGCATCCAGATGATTTACAGCGCATTTAAGTCCATTTTATTCCATTTTCAAAGAGGGTCCCACTGAAAGAACTGCTAAAATAAGTTGTCTTTGTTTGGATTAGGAGGTGGTCTGCTTATAGAGGGGTAGCTTCCATAGACTATAATAATGGGGAAAATTGGTCACAGATAATTTGGTCTGCATGAGGTGTTCTTCTTAAAGAGCTTTCACTATATAGTAAAGAAAGACTCTGGATAAACTGCTACGCTGTGTTATGTCTAGTACAGGACATAAGTGGGGCGGTGCATGACACAAGATTAAAACAACACCAAAGAGAAAATCCATGTGTTGTGTGACACCTCCGCAGGCCCTACACAAGGCATTACACAGGGTGTCAGTTTTTCAGTAAAGTTACTTTGAAAAATAATTCCTGTTCTGCTGTTTCATATGTTGTAATTGGAAAGATGAGTAGTAACCAAATGTGGTGACCTGTATATTCTCCCACCAAGGAAGTCACCCAACTCTTTTGCCTCCTGAGTGAAAAAGAAAGGTTCTGTTCACCTTTGTATTGGAGGCTTCATCATATTCACTGCACTACTGCTCCCATCAAAACACAGAAAGTATGATTGATACATAGATAGACAGACAGACAGACAGACAGACAGACAGACAGACAGACAGACAGATAGATAGATAGATAGATAGATAGATAGATAGATAGATAGATAGATAGATAGATAGATAGATAGATAGATAGATGTCCAATACCAATGTATCCTATATAGGGTATATTTGACCCTACCTTGTAATATGCAATAATGAGCATTATAACTTCAGTTATTTTTTATTGAACTTATTTGTGGCTTATTTTCTAACTCCTGTTTTTTGTAAGTCATTTATTAGTCTATCGCACATTTTTTTAATCCTTTATAATTATACAATATGGAAATGTTCAAGTACCGTGACTGACGTACCATAAACCGAGGTACTGTATGTGCCAAATTCCTAATACTGATATGCTCTATGTAGTGTTAACTAGTGTAACTAGAGCATACAAGCCAAAAATGTAGTCAAGTGCTGCCCTGTCACCACTTATAACCCAGAGCTGAGCACTTCCTTTTAATTTCTCTTGTATACTCTTCTTTTTAATGGTGTTAGCATTTAGAAATTTGGCATTTAGAAAATGTCAGTCTGTAGTGTAGACGTTTTCTAAACTGGATAACATTGAAGTGCTAAAATATCTTCCTACAGTGAGGCCATTTTGTTGAATGCATTTACAGCGTTTTTTCAAGACATAACCAAAATTCATCAGTAACGTGTCAATTCCTTTAAGGGGATTTTTTTACTTAAAGGGGCTGCCGCACGAAAATAATTTATCAATGACATGACTGACGGATTTAGCTGAGCACAGTACTTGGCTATATATGTCAGTCCCATAGAGAATAAATGGAGTGGTAGTGTGACCGTATCCATTGCTCCATTTAAATGAGGTTCATGGATCCCTCATTCTTGTGATAGATGGGGGTCCCCATGGTCAGACTTTGACGATAACACAGTTATCACCTATTATGTAGATAGGTCATACGTAGTTTTTGTGGGACAACCCTTAAATCATAAAAATTCACATATAAATAAAAGCCATTAAGTTGTCAATTTCATGTTGGGTTGTTCAAAGGGTAGACTGCTTTGGACAATACTTTTTGTTAGAAGGGTCCCCATTGAAAAACTGATGGGAATCACATCAAACAACTGTAATCTGTGGGAGAACCCAGTATCAAGTGGTCAAATTTCCTGCAGTGCCACCACAGGAGAAATGAAGCATTACACAGTTCCCATTTAAATCAGTAAGTTGTCCCAGAAATGCATGGACATATTGAGTTCTCCAGAGTGAGGGCTGCTTCTTTTATGCCACTCACTGCTCTGGCTAATAGATACCTCTTTCATTATGAAATGTTGCATAGAAAGTACTTTAGGCATTTAAACAACTAGTGGAAGTACAACAAAATGTATCTTCTGTTATATGTGCTTGCGGGACCTATGTATTTCTAGTTATGTGAAAGTCTTCCCTACAAGGCGCATTTCATGGTAGAAAATTAATCTTTTTTTTAACCAAGCTGAAGATGTTCTGCTTATTGACATGTAGGATTATTCAATGTTCTGCCCGGGTATGATACCATAATCTGAGATTTACCACACTGCATTTTGCTTGGATAAGAAAAAAAAAATCCTTATCATTTTCTGAAATACTTGAAGGTTTTTACATGTTGAGCTTTTTCGATTATTAGAAAATAGATTTCATTTTAAATTGCAGTCATTGTTAAGCTCGGCAGGGATAACAAGTGCAAAGTTATGAACTTTAGGTAAGATGTATATATTTGTGTTTGTGTATATATATATATATATATATATATATATATATATATATATAGCAATTCAATAAACAAGCAGCACCACCAAAGTCAAATGAAAAAAGAGCTACTTTATTAGCCCATGTGAGATGTTTTGACTCTACACTAGAGCCTTTCCTTTGCTTGAGAAAGGCTCTAGTGTAGAGCGCCGAAACGTTACACATGGGCTAATAAAGTAGCTCTTTATTTACTTAAATTTTGTAGTGCCGCTTGTTTATTGAATTGCTATATTCATAAGGGACGACGGTCAAGTCCCTGGGGCATGCACCCTCCTCCTATTGCCCGTGCTGCTGGACTGTGGACTTTTGTATATAAATATATGGAAAGATAGAAAAAAAAAATCTAAAAATGGTAGCTCTCCAGTAGATTAAGTGACAAAGCAAGTGGACTTTATTCATCTTGCAATATCACTTAACATATATATATATATATATATATATATATATATATATATATATATATATATATATATACAGTGTGTGTGTGTGTGTGTGCATATATGTATATATATATATATATATATATATATATATATATATATATATATATATATATATATATAGTGCTGTTAGCATCTGAATGGGTTGGTTTAGTGCAGTTGTAAGACAATACGTAAAGTACAGGTGGCGCCAAAGTGAAAATTCGATGGCGTATGTCCATCCCCAGGATGGGGGAGCCTGACAACTGTTCATCACCTATTTTCCCACAGTATTGTGACCCGATGGCCACTTCTTCTTGCCCTTTTTTATTATTGCTATGGTGCCTATAGAGAGGAGTATTCCTGCATGAGAAAAAAGGATGGGTTAAGGTAAAGCTAGTTATATAAGGTTAAAGTTGATGGGATCGGTCAAAAGCCTAACTTATATGGGGGCCATCTCAAATTCTTCCGATGCAGGGAAAAAGAGGGATCAGACATGTGCCGGATATGTGCTTCTGCAGGGGTTGGAAGAGATAGTTGTCGGTCAAATGAGCATGTACTGCCTTATGTTTGATCTCATGGGTTTTTCTTGTAGCAGCTGGAACCTCTTTTCACAGGTTTCCTATGGCAGTAATTATAAAAAATGGTCATCTCTTGAGCTTCAGAAGTTCAATACCATTCTAAACTTCAGCATCTGAGCAAAAGGATTAGATGTGGAGTAATCCACTCGTGGTTACTCTGGATCTACCCACAGTATTCTCATACAACCTGGTAGAACATTGTAAGGAATATGTTTGTCTTTTGTCTTTGGCAGTATGGTAGCACAAGTAAAATTCCATTTCTTGCTAAGTTAAATGTGTCGAAGAGCAATCATGGTGAGGATAGAAGCCAAGCCAACTAGAATGGGGGCAGAGACACGGACTATTCCTGTAATTGGCACTAAAGAGAAATGTTCATGCCTCACTTATTTCTCTTCAGAGACAACAGATAATGAGTGCAGAACATTTGCGCTTTCATATTATTGTGTTTGCTGTGAGGATACATTACTCGTCCTTGTCCTTGAGAGTAAATTATAGGTAATTTTCCGAAATTCAAATTTTTTTTTTGTGCTGTATATATCACGCATACTAAAATTACACATATTTTAAATTTTTTATATATCCTCTTACTTTAGCTCACATCGTAATTTTGCTTTGACAATTTTCTTTTCTACTTACCTGGAGACATGTTTGAGAACCCAAAACGCAAAAGATTTATTCTAATCTTTGGCCACATTAGGCTTTGGCTTGTATAGGTACAGTAATCTTCTGATGTTTATTGCTTCTAGCTGAAAATTAGTCACAGTAAGAAATGATTATAATAGCGCTTCCTTAATAATTCTAAAGCACATCTTTTCATTCTCCGGTATTCTAATTACATCCAAAATTGGTTTTCTCTAGAGCCCCTCGTAATTACTAAGATGGTCTCCGTTAATATACACAACTGCTGAGTGCATACTGTAGATGACAGAATATGCATTCAAAACAAGACACAAGTCAATGACCTAGACAGATCAATAGTTATTATGTGCATGTCTTTGTATGATGAAAGTCCTAGGAAATATCTTAAAATGCAAAGATCTG